>NC_065561.1:606060-909090 GCF_022605725.1 Anthonomus grandis grandis
CGTTCTTCTATCCACATGTCCACTGGATAAACCCTGGCAAAAGTTGTCTTCGGTGATGAACTTTATCTTTAGACTTAGACATTATTACTGAGAAACCCCACAAATCTCAAATACTTGAGAAGTACGTCGATCATCTACAAGAGCATTTGCAAATGGTCCAAATCACGTTATGACATAAAGGTAAATTCTACCGGTTTTAATCCGGGGGATACAATCCATGGAAGGCGAAGGGCAAGTCACCAAAGCTCCAGAGGAATTCGAAAGGTCCATTTCATGTAATCACCAGAATCAATGACGTGGTGTACCCCATGTTTGACCCTGGAGGATTGAGTAAAACGATGAAACTTGCGAGGAGAGCAGTGGTATGAAAATGTAAACACGTTAATTATTATCGTAGTTTCGGACTATTTTATTAGTATTTTATAGTTAAAGTCGATTAATAGGGTTTATTTAGGGTTCTACTTATGCTTAGTTTAATAATTTCATTTATAGCGTCTAGTTTTCAAGTAGTTCATCTTGTTTGAGGGTCCCATTATAGCACCAATTTAGGTGATTTAGGTTATATAATGGTAACTCCCTGTATTTTAAATTTTCTAGAATTTGTATACTTGCTTGCTTTGACTGTCAGTATTCTCTTAAAATTATTAGTCTATTTCGGAAAAAAAGTAATGAAGAAAATTTTAAACATTTCTAAATTGTTCCATGGGACACGTTTCGTGATATTTTATACAGTTTTCATTATTTATTCAGCTTTTAACCTTGGAGACAATTAAACGACAGTTAACGCAAGTCAGGTTAGAGATTTTGACGTGGTCAATAAATGTGTGTTCCTAAGTTTCATTACATTATTATTGTTATTTTGTAAAAAATAAAAACAGCAAATACTTTTTAGTCGATCGGAGGCGGTCGCTCATGAACGAGCAACAATGCGTGATATTCAATTCCCCAACCTGTATATATAATAATTCTTGCCGTTTATTTCTAAAAATTTCTATTTCTATAAAAACCCATATTAATCCGTCAACGATGTACAGTGTGGCAGACGGATCTAAAACACTTTGGCCTGAGGTAAGGGGAATGCAGTAGTGGAGACAACATGGCCGACTTCATTCATAAAATGGACAGTGGCGTGTGGTATTACGTAAAACTATTTAAATTCGATTTAAGGAAAATAATTTTAAAATTTATTAAAATAAATTTTCCTAATTAATTATTCATTTGTATGTTTTATGGTTTTAGAAATAAGTTCTTTTTTTTGGTATACAGGGTGTCCCACAATCAACGTCACAGGCTATAACTTTGTTATTTTTAACTATAAAAATTAAAAAAAAAATTAATAACTATTGACCACTACCCAAAATTACTTAAAAAACTACCCCCAACAAATACATCCCACAAAAATGAATTTGTCGGGGGTAGTTTTTTTAAGTAATTTTGGGTAGTGATCATATAGCTATTAAAATATATTTAAAAACAAATATACTTAGTAATTAAAAAGTTAATTAATAATAAAAAAGTTATAGCCTGTGACGTTGATTGTGGAACACCCTGTACACAGGGTCGCACGCAAATATCTCTGTTGCTAAGCCGAATTTAAAAAACAAAGTTTAAACAAAAGTTGCTAAGGTCACAGGGGGCCACGTCACTGCAATAGCACGTGTATTTTGAAGGTCATTAAAAAAAACAAAACAAAAGTCAAACGTCGACTAAAATGAGCCACCTGGTATAGATTATAAAAAACGAACAGCATAAGCGTTTTGTCAATGATAAATGTTCGGTTAAACTAGGAACGGGAATTTTTATATTTTTTTATGCGAAATTTTCACTCTTTTTGGTATTTCCGAAAAAGTAAGGTAATTTGAGAAAAATATAAGGTAAATAACTTACCTAATTTTTCGTTTACTGTTATTTATGTTAATGTTTTTTTTTAAGTCTCACACATTTCACTTAAAAATGTTTTTATTTTCACTGGTGAAATAAGCGAGCTCGTTTTTTTTACCTTCAGCCTCGTAATCACTATCGTCTTCACTACTACTGCCATTAGTGTCACTGTCCTCATTTCCTATTGTGATGACAAGGGGCTCGATTTCTTCCATGATTTGGTCAGTTTCCCAGAATTTATCCTCCAGAAGTTTTTCCGTGAGCCATCTAGTAAAATTTTCCCTATTCATTTGGCCATAAGTAGTAATAACCAGTAATCACCTGTGGCCAATCCGGCTTTAAATATTAAATAGGCATTGTCCACAAAACCCTTGTCGGAACCTGCATGAACAATTATTAGCCGATCTAAAATATCATTTAAAATATATATATTTCTCAAAATTAACGGGTCCTTGCCCGTGAAAAAATATATGACTGTAACTTATACACACTAAAACACCAGTAACCGTATCGCTCTGCCAACATTTCTTAAACGTCAAATCGTTATCTACCCAAGTTTCGTCCAAGTAAATAATGTTTCGACCTTCTTCACGATATTTTCGTATTTCGTGAAGATATTTGTATCTCCAGGAAAGAATATTGGGCCTCTCCATTAAGATTTTCCTCTTATTTTGACACTTACGCCAAAAAAAGCCATTTGACTTTAATAAAAGACGAAGCGTTTCCCTGGAATAAAAAAAATTTGCCTCTTCTTTTAATTTTCTTCTTTCTAGTTGCAACAACTTTCTAGTTGTCGGAACCATTTTATATTACAGGTAAAATCTGGTGATACAATGCCTAACTTTATAAAAATGAAAACTGTCATCTTTTTCGACGACAATTTTCCGTGACCGTTTTTTCTCTGGACTGGCTAAAATTTCATCAGGGTTATTTTGTCGCCTTTCTTTATCTTCCTTGTGAATTTTTCTCACAGATGATACGGAGACTCCGGTATAAAGGGAAACGCGATCAAGCTTACGCTTAAGACGCAATTTCATCGAATTATTTGCAGCTTCTTCATCGCAAATCCTAATAACAACATTTTGAATGCATAGTTGGTATACAAAAAGCAATAAAATATAATATAAACTACTGTTTTTTTAACAGGCACAATGTATTTCACTGTTTTTTAAATAAATTTTTATAACTTACCTGTACGTTTGCTATCACTTCCCTCGTTTGCTATGAAGGACCTTACCCTCAGTGAATTTATTCATTATAATAAATGTTATTATTCGTATATATGTAGACAATAATAAAACAAACTAAAAAATTAAATATTAGGTATTTCATGTAAGTAATAAAACAGTGAAACTCCAAACCTAAGAAAATTACACTACCTACTTAGGTATACACAACACTAATATTAGTTTTTTTAATTAATAGCCACAAATAAAACAAAATAATAAATAACATATAAAATAAACGGAATCCAAAAATCAACGATAAAACCTACGCCACTGTCCACCCTTCAATAGTAATCAATATTTTGAAACGGCAGCAAGCATTGTAAACAGGTGACAAAGACGCTGTCCAATGAACTGTCGAAATAATTCATAACAAAAACACGTGCGGCGAGGGAAACCAATCACAAGCGTTCAGGTTCATAATGGCTGACCCCTATTATACAAGAAGTAGAGGAGTAGACGTAGGAATGTAGAGGTGTATGTGTACGTAATGTTGCCAGATTTACTAAACATGATCCATTTTTTGGACAAACATTTAATTGTATCATATTTAATGGTAAAACAATTGCGTACTAAAGCCAAAATGGAATAACTATTTAGATTATAATTCTTAACATTTTACCTATATCTATATATCTTGTTATTGTAAAAAATCTTATATTGCATATTATTAGAAAGTAAGTCCCGCACAATTACGTTTTGAGGTTACACGTGGCAACGTCGAATATTTTGGCCCACATTCCTGCCGCTGTTTCAGATTTACTTGCCAGACTATACTGTCTTATATTAGAAAAAATATATGAATTCATCTTTAAAAAATTATTTTCTTCTTGCGTTTAGACATTCTTTTTTTTTGCATTCTTTTTTAATAGTTAATCCCGCATACTTTTATTACCGCTAATTTTTTGTCTCTTTTTCTAGACACCTCATTTTGAGAATCAACCACTTGACAACGACCCGGAAAAATCCAGCTACGATTCTCCGCATGCGCTAGATTCTTATGGCAATCCAATACAAAATCAGCATTCCGTTCCATCGCACAATCCATTATCTGGACCAAATTTGGCACACCTAGTACCAAATGAAAATCCAGGATTTTTAAAAACTGGATTACTCAATAGCAATAAGGCTAACGACTTTTATCGACCAGAAGAGTATTTTAATCAGCTAAATGAAATTCACGAGTTAAATAGGAAACGAAGGCAAGGCCTTAAGTTAAATCGAGACAAGGTGTTGAATACTAAAGAAGATGAAGATAGGCATCCAAATCATAGATATGAATAAAATGATTTAAGCAATTTGGTGTTTTATAAATCAAAAGATAAATTGACATTATGTAAGTCTGTAAGAATACATGCATACATGTAAAGAAATTAATTTTTGCACTTATTATGTATTTTTCATAAGATGCACATCAAAAGTTTGGTTTTAATGTAATGCGAAATCACCGATTTTTTGACCAGTCAAATAAAAATAGTCAGCACGGTCTTGAAGAAATAAAAACAAGCTTTCGCCTCTCAGGCTGAAAAATAATACATACACAAATTAATTTCTTCATCTTTTCCTTTGCGGCTTGTTAATTGCTAGTTTAATTCCATTTAATACATCTGAAAGTTATTGTTGGTTTCAAAATTAATTGACTTTAAGAGCCTTCATTTGCTGCGCATCAAATTTTTGATGTAGTTGTTATGAAAAATACCGTACGTAGTTTGTGTCCAAAGGTGCAGAGGCTGACTTACGCAAATTGTTGCTTTGCTTGACTCGTAAACTAGTCAAAAATCACCACCTTTGGCACCTTGGCATATTATATACTATTGTTTAAGTAACTTTAATTTTACGATTGACTTTGTTATTTAGTTTTAAGTAACCTATTTATTTTTCGTCATAAAATGTTTTTTAGAAATTAGTTATAATATTTATTGAAATTACCATTTATACAAAAAAATTATAAATAAAGTACTTAAGGTTTCTTAAAAATATAAATTACTTTTATTTAATCTGAATTAGTATTCAAATATCTGATATAAAAAATTTGGTTTGATTTTCTAAAAATGTTAAAAACGTACTTTCTTTCAATAAAATTTGTCTAATACACACAGTGTCAAAAAACTTGGACCCTCCAAATTTCTTCGAAAGAAAATATTTCTCATACTTGTGTACAGGGTGTCCTGAAAGTAATGGGACATAGAACAACAATAGATTCCTTACGTCAAAAAATAACCTGATTGAGGTCAACTTGCCTTATCCTAACTTTAATACTAACTGAAATACAGGGTGTCAAAGTATTATTTGATTTATCGTTTTTTTCTCATAGGTCCTGAACCAAATGTCATACTGACATTTGGTTTGACTGAGAAAAATAAAATTTCTGTCTAATCTCATATTAGACATAAAATCGGGATAACTATACAAAATAGTTCAATAATATTTTTCACCATAATTACACCGCCCAACAGCATGTATGTTGCATGGAATATTTTTATGATTCTAGGCTTATTTTTAATGCTGATATTAAATAATGTCATCAGTTTATATGTGTCAGCTCTAGTTTTTGAGTTAAAAGGAGGGAGTATTTTTTGGGAATTAAAAATACACCCAACGTACAAACATTTTTAATTACAAGAACTATACACTCAGGAATTTTCTTTTATATGATTTTCTACTAGTTTTGAATGAACTGCTACTCTGAATACTCCAGCAAAAATCGGCCAACATATGTGCATCCCAGCGAACCTGAAATCGTTCCTCCATGGTTCGAAGATCTTGGTGGAATCGTTCACCCTGTTCTTCACTCATGTCACCGAGATTTTCAGGAAAATGGTGTAAATGGCTGTGTAGGAAGTGCACTTTGATGCTCATGTTACATCCAAGTCGCTGGAAGTGTGACAACATCTCTTCGACGTGCGCAATGTAATCATCACCCTTCCTATTACCTAAGAAATTTTGGATAACCCAACCCAATCCAACCCAACCCAAACAAAGGAATCCCATGCATTCTTCTCAATTTCTGACATTGAGCTGGTGAAATTAGGATCGTTTACCAACTTGCGAATTTGTGGACCATCAAATATACCTGCCTTGAGTTTTTCTGAACTTAGACTTGGAAATTTCCTTGAAATATATTTGAAACATTCACCATCTTTATTTAATGCCTTAACATATTGCTTCATTAAACCTAGTTTAATGTGCAGGGGTGGCAATATGATACGATCTCGTGGCACTAAAGGTTCATTTATAACATTAAGACTACCTGGAAGTAGTGCTTCCCTAGAGAGCCATTCTTTTTTTGACCAATGTTCTGATTTTGCTCTACTATCCCATAAACACATAAAACAAGGATATTTAGTGTAGCCTCCTTGTTGTCCTAAAAGGAAGTTCACCAACTTAAGATCAACGCAAATCACCCATTTATTATTGTTATATTTGATTTTGTTCATGACCAGTGCTATTGTGGGGTATTTTTCCTTAACTTTAGTTGAATGTGCTATTGGTATGGAGCCTAGTTTATTTCCGTTGTGCAATAGTACACACTTCAAACTCCGTTTTGACGAGTCAATAAATAAACACCAATCGATTGGTTCATATTTCTGCAAGCCCATGGCAGTCATTAAACCAGAAATATTAGTACAAAATACAAAATTATCCTCCTCAGCGAAAAAGGGAAGTAAGTCTTTTTCTCGAGTGCGGTAATAAGAAACTTTAGTTTCTTTAGTTAAAAGATTTCTCTCTTTTAATCTGGAGGCCAATAATTCAGACGAAGTTTTGGATAGTCCAAGGTCTCTAATTAAATCATCAAGTGCACTTTGATCGAATGGTTTTGGTTCAAAGAGATTTTCTGGAACAAACTCGTCATCGCTCATGCTACTCAGTTCATTCAATTCATCAGAACTTTCTGTAGATGTAGATGGTAATGGTAAAGATGTATCTTTTGAGCTCCTTACAGGCCTCACAGCTGATGTTGATGTGGGGTAAATCCATTTGGAGCGGTTCGTCTTGTTGATTCCTTTTATATTAACAACGCAAAAATAGCAGTCATCGTGATGATTTAAAGGTTCACGCCAAATCATTGGGGATTGGAATTTAAAAGAGAGTCTCTTCTTAGTGGCCCATAAACTTAATTCTTCAACACAAATTT
This sequence comes from Anthonomus grandis grandis, assembly GCF_022605725.1. Classification (NCBI taxonomy): domain Eukaryota; kingdom Metazoa; phylum Arthropoda; class Insecta; order Coleoptera; family Curculionidae; genus Anthonomus; species Anthonomus grandis. The sequence continues at coordinate 613,303 of NC_065561.1, forward strand.
TGCACACAATATTGGGCACCCAGCACTTGTTATCTGTTTCCAAAGGAAAACCAAAACACTCTAAATACGCTCGTTTCACAAAGTCTGACATATTCAATCGAAATTTTTGAAAAACATATTTACCACAAATATAACAAAAACAATTCGGATCGTTAATGCAGACCCTTCTTGTCGAAGTCATGATGAAAATTACAATAATTTATCTAAAACGCGACTATAATAGATAAAAAACCAAAAATAAAGATAAATGAGAAGATCGTAGCTATATCTAAACAACTCGAGCTGTTAGAGTTAAACTGACGACAGATTCGAAATCAGATGCCTCGAATTAGTAAACAACAATAACAATATTTCAGTCAACATAAAATAACCTTCGATTTGTTGTGCAGTGTTATTGATATGATCCAGGCTCTCAATCAACATTCATAACTGAAGAGGCATCAGCTCTATTAAATCTCCTACGAAAAAGAATATCGGCAGAAGTATCTGGAGTAGGAGCAGAAACTACACAAACATCAAAATGGATGATAGAAATAATAATTAAACCACGGTGGTCAAGCATATTTTCTATTACGGCTCCATGCCTTGTTTTACCCAAACTAACTCGCACACTCCCAAATGAAATCTTTCAAATCGATATTAAGGAAATGCAAAATATAATGTTAGCTGATCCCAATTTCTACCGGCCAGGGCCAATAAATAGACATCATATTGGGAGCAAAAGAATATGGTGAAATCATCTTAGATGGCATAAGAAAAACAGATGATGGACTCCTTGGTCAAAACACAGAACTGGGATGGATCATGTCGGGAAACATACATAAACAACAAAAACGAGAAGTACAAGTTCTCAGCTTGACAACATGTATTGAAGAAGATGAACAATTAACAAAATTCTGGGAAATAGAAGAAGTTAGTCAAAAGCAAACATTGTCGGAGGAGCAACAATTTTGTGAACGATATTATATTAAAAATACTGTAAGAAACCCAGATGGAACATATATCGTCCGAATTCCCTTTAAAGACGAAATAACTCAACTGGGGAATTCACGACCACGTGCAGCAGCAAGATTATTACAACTTGAAACAAGATTTAGAAAAGAAAATGATCTAGAAATCGCTTATAAATAATTTATGCAAGAATATGTCAACGTTGGACATATGAAAATTAATTACAATCTATCAGAAACTAAATACTACATACCACATCAACCAATTGTAAAAGAATCAAGCACAACAACCAAACTTAGAGTTGTATTCGATGCATCTAGCAAAACTTCTACCAGAATAAGCCTAAATCAAGCATTGTTTAATGGGCCATGGTTGCAACAAGACATTAAGATGGAGAATATACAAATTTGCAATAACTGCCGATATCGAAAAAATGTATCGACAAATTAAGCTTTTTGAGGATTATCAACCTTATCAAACAATCTTATAAAGGACAAACTCAGGAACGCCATTTCAAGAATACAGATTGACAACTGTAACTTATGGCACAACGTCAGCTCCATATTTAGCAGTTAAAACAATTCAGCGTCTGGCAAAGGATGAAGAGAAAAATTACCCTCAAGCATCGAAAACAGCGTTACAAGACTTCTTACGTTGATGACCTGTTTTCAGGGGCAAGCAGTAACAAAGAAGCACAGATTCTGAAAAACGAGTTAATTGAAATGTTTAAAACAGCTGGGTTTACACTAAGAAAATGGTCCAACAATAATCAAAGTTTAATCGAGTCATTCGAACCTGAATATAGAGATCAATCTATCTACGAAATCAATCCAAACGAAACAAGAAAATCTCTTGGAGTTCACTGGGCGCCAAACGAAGACATATTTAAATTCAAAACTGTAATCTCCAGTTCAGACAAAATTACTAAAAGAACAATCCTTTCGGAAGTAGCCAAACTGTTTGATCCACTAGGATGGCTTGCTCCAGTAGTCATAACAGCAAAACTATTAATTCAAGACTCATGGCTGCAAAAAAAAATGGGACGAAGCGATTCCTAAAGAACTGGAAGTTAAACGGAAGAAATTTCAGTCAGAACTAAAACATGTAGAATACTTTATTATACCAAGATGGACTGGTCAAACGTCAGAAGAAACAGTAGAAATTCATGGATTCTGCGACGCATCTGAAAAAGCCAATGGTGCGGTAATCTACATGAAAATAACAAAAACCAAACAAGAAGCAAAAATAACCTCCTTAAAGAAAAATGAAAAGTTGCTCCTGTAAAATCAAAAACCTCATTACCCAGACTCGAACTATGTGCAGCGGTGTTATTAGCAAGATTAACCGAGAAAACACTAAAGGCTATAAGAGAGGAGATCCTAGCCGATGGAAAACATTCGTAGCTAATAGAACGTCAGAGATAAATTCACTACTGCCCAGTAAACACTGGTACCACGTAAAAACGGCAGATAATCCAGCAGATGTGATATCTAGAGGCATAGACCCATCAAAATTAGAAAATCACAAGAGTTGGTGGCATGGACCACAATGGTTGCAAAACCCAGAAGGTTTAATACTGGATGACAACATCACTAATACAGACGAAGAAGTTAAATTATGCCACTCCATAATAACTACAAACTACGTAAATGATGAATTAATTCAGAGATATTCAACATTAAAAAGATTACTAAGAATAATTGCCTATTGCCACAAATTTATCAACAACTGCAGATCAACCTTAAAAGACAAAAAACCACTAACCAGAGACGATATACAGCATTCTATGGAAAAAATAATAAAAATTTAACAAATCATATATTTTCATGAAGAAATCACCGCCTTAAGAAAAATAAAAGAGATTAACAGAAACAGTAAACTAAATCCATTTATGGACAAAAATGGAATCATTCGAGTTGGAGGAAGATTAGAGCACTCACAGCTACCTTATGACAATATACATCCCATCATCTTGTCTAACAAGAGTCATTTCACGAAATTAATTACTTTAGACGCCCACATAAATACCCTTCACGGAGCAAACCAACTAACACTAACATACACAAGAAGACGTTATTGGATAGTCAACGGAAAAAGGGCAGTCAAGACAGTAATTGGAAAATGCGTAGTCTGCCTCAGATACAATGCACGCACAGCCGAGCAATTAAGGGGACAACTACCAGCAGCCAGAATCACACCCTCACAGCCATTCTTGCATAGTGGTGTAGACTATGCAGGACCATTTCAAATAAAAACAACAAAAGGACGAGGATTCAAATCTTATAAGGGCTACATAGGAGTATTTGTATGCTTTGCAACAAAGGCTATTCATCTCGAACTTGTCAGTGATATGTCAACTGACACCTTTTTGGCAGCATTTAGAAGATTCATTGCGAGAAGAGGTCGGTGCAGCGATATGTACAGCGACAATGGAACAGATTTTATAGGAGCTAGCAAAATTCTTCACGACGAAATTAAAAATTCAATCAATACCAAAGAAGTTCAAGACCAATTAGTCAGAATGGGAACACAATGGCACTTCATACCACCATCAGCCCCGCATTTTGGGGGCCTTTGGGAAGCAGGAGTCAGGTCAAAGACGAATCACTTAAGACGAATTGTTGGAGAAACACGGTTGGTCCTACGAAGAAATGAACACGTTGATCCATCAAATTGAAGCATGCCTGAATTCCAGGCCACTATGTCCATTGTCAAATGATCCGACAGACCTTGACGTTTTGACACCAGGTCACTTCCTTATAGGCAGACCATTGGTAGAACTTCCAGAAATAAACTTAAACCTTAATGAAAGATGGAAGCTAATTCAAAAGAATAACAAAGACTTTTGGAAAGTTTGGACCTCAAACTATTTAAATCAACTTCAACAACGACATAAATGGACTGACAAAAAAGAATCCTTAAAAATTGGAGATATGGTATTAATAAAAGAACAAGATATAAACCCAAGCAAATGGCCACTCGCAAGAATCATCGACACACACCCAGCAAAAAACAGTGATGAAGTTAGAGTAGTTACACTGAAGAAATCTGATGGAAATCTAATAAGACAACCAATCCATAAACTAGTTCGTTTACTAGAAAACAAACCAAGCGAACAGGATCCAGAAGAAAAACCGCAAAAACCAAAACAATGTAAAAACAGAAAGACCAGGCTATGGAGAATAGCTATTACGTCGATATTATTTTTAACAATGATAAAAAATTCGACAGCCGCTGTACTGCTACAGTATTCAATATCCACAGCCTGGAATCTACATTGAACAAATTGGTTACGCAAAGATAGACAGAGGCACATTTAGAATCGAACTGAAATTTGAGAAATTGAAGATAATCAACGATACCAAGAATGTGAACAACTCTATATCACAGCTAAACATTTTTTGTGAAAGGGCAAGGGAATTAGCTCATAACACTCAATGTATTTCACTAATTTATCATTTGCAAGAAAAACAGCAAGAAATTGAATGGATGAACAATGGAATAAAGCAAGTAGCTGATCACTATCGTCAAAAAAGAGGATTCGTTGGCAAGATACTAACATCTCTTTTTGGAGTAAACGACGAAGTATACGCGAATATTGACGAACTAGATAAAAACCAGAAAGAATTGATAAAAACATCCAACCATCAAACCAAATTCATGCTACATGCATTAGCAACATTCAATGAAACAGAACAGAGGATTAACAATCAATTGAGACGAAGCCAGGAAAAGATAGATGCAGGAATTCAAGCCATCAATGGAATGCAAAACTGGTTTCAGAGAATTGACGAGAATAAACTAAATATACAATTCTTTAGTGCGTATCAAATAGTACTAAATTACATTCAAGAAGTCACAGAATATTACCGAAAATTATTAGACATTCACTATCACCGAGGCCAAATATTTGAACTGATCTTACCAGCTCACGTTGAGAAGACAATTCTTGACATATCAATTCACTTGCCATCAAATATACAAATCATATCATACCCAATATTTCGAACAGAAGTCAAGCACAGCAAAGAATTCATCCACATTTATGGTTATTTCATGATCACAGAAGTACGCAAGTTCCTTCTGATAAAAGCAACGCCAATTCCAATCAAACATCAAAACGATTATTGAAGCTTCAGCATATTTAACGACTAACAGCCATCGACTACAACAGTCAATCCTACTTTCATCTAACTGAAGAAGGATTAACCAATTGTTTCAATACAAATTACCATACATACTAGTACAAGTATTTGGAAACAACTCCATGATTCCAACACTTGGATGGTCGTCACAGAGCATCAATTGAAAATTGCTATAATTTGTGATGGCATAAGAGAAGACGTACTGATTAACCAAACTGGTATCATCAAGATAGCACAGAACTGCCTAATCAAGACTAAGAAAAATGTACTAATACCACAAAGAAGAGACACAATAACCATAACAGCAAGTACCTTGGTTCAACCTATCAATTTAGATTTAAAAACATTGAATACAACAGGGCAAATCAAGAATATTGAGACTGAACCAGTGCTCAACCCATCTGACTCTATAAGCGACCTCATGAATGAAGAAACAGAAATAGAATATCAGCTACAAGGAACTAAATGGAGGCAGATCCACCACCATATGACGACCAATAGCACGGTAATATCTATATTGGCAATTGTCACACTAATAGCTTCCGCTTATGCCTATTACAAGTGGAAGTCAGCCAAAAAGTAGCCAATATAACGAGAGGATTCAGATGTGAAAAATCCAGCATGAACCCCTCCATTTGTACAGCAGCGTGTCAACCAAAGAAGATATCACTTTGTCGAGTGACCAGAATGTCTAATCTCATATTAGACATAAAATCGGGATAACTATACAAAATAGTTCAATAATATTTTTTACCATAATTATTAGTTGAACTTGAAAAATAGAACCACCTATAATATAGCAAACCGAACGAGGCCAGGTACGCAGTCCGCAGCAGTCAGCAGTTTTTATCTATTGCATTATAATCATTGTTACTAATTATGTCACATATTGAATATAGTTAAGTTTGTATAAATAGGAAAAAATTAGGTTATTAAACACAGTACTTAACTGACCGCAGTAGTATTCATCTAAATATCCTTAAGGGCTAAAACCCCCTAGAAGTTAATCGACTAGAAGTCACATACAAGGACTTCACAACAGTTAAGGAGTTTGTCAAGAAATAATCTAGCAACCTTTCTTCAATTTCAAATACAGTTTTCGTGTTTTCGGTAGAGAGCGCTCGTTGCGTTAGTTTTTACTTTTTTAAATCCCGTAACTTTTTTGCAGCTCCGTATATTGGTTTGAAAAATAACAACATAATTTCCTTCTTTAATATTAAATAAAAAATGTATACTTTATTAAAGTCGCTAGGAGCAATCAATTTCGAAATAATCGCACTTTTAGGTTTTCATAATATATGAATGACTTAAATTTACTAGATTTTTAGCAATGCAATCCTAAATAAAATAAAATTAATACCTAAGATTATTGATATTTATATAAAATTAGAATAGTTACTTAATAAAAAAAAATACAACGATTTTTTTGTTAATTCTTATATCATAGCCAAAGTAGGTAAATGATATTTATTTTTTTTTATATTTTATTTTTAAACAAATATACCAAAAACAATAATAAATAAAGAAACATACAAATAACGCTTCTATAAGAACTGTTCAAAATGCCCTCCATTAACTTCGATGCATTTTGAAATACATTTAACAAATGACTTAATGTCATATTTTAAAAAGAAGATCCTCATTATTTTTTTACATATTTACAGAATTTACAATTTTTACATTTACTTCATTTAGATTATTTATAGGACTATCATAAACAATTGATTTCAAATATCTCCAAATACAGAAGTCCATGGGGTTTAAGTCTGGACTACGCGCAGGAAAAAAAAAGTTTCTCTCGTTTCGCAACGTTCTGGGTCTTATCGACTTTAAGTATCTCCGATTTTGCAATGTTTTAAAATTTGAGCAGAAAGAGTACTATGAAAAGAATAGATTAAGAGAAAAAAAATTGTGGATTATTCACATACGACGCCAAAAAATAATATTTAATTCTTTTAAAATATGCCAAAAAAGAGGTTTACTCTAGTCTATTTGATGATCGAAACTCGTTGCTATTGATAACTACATTGTTAAACTTTTGACATATAAGCTCGCAGTTGCCAAATGAAGGCGTAAGCTTCTCATGTGTTCAAAAAAATTTATCCCAGCTGGTAAAATTTTAATCGACTCTCATTACCATTAAGCCAGGAAGCGCTAGCAGCGAGTTTTCTAAAACGAGTTTATGTCGTACACATTGTCATGGTTTTTTTAAAGTTATTTTATTAAGGAAAATATTACTCATCTTGCAATTTTTTTTGCCTAAAATAGTCTTAAGAAGATTAGCTTACTATCTCATATTCACAAAAGTTAAAAATCGGAGATACCTAAAGTCGACTAGAACCCCAATTTCTCCTAGTCGGCTATAAATTCTTTGGAAATCAATCAATCAATCATATGCTTTATTGTCAAAAAATTACAAAATTTTGTTGACAAAGCTAATAACAAAAAACATATAAAAACAAAACAAAACAAAACACACAAAATAAAAATAAAATATACAAACAAAATAAATACATGCAAAACTGTACAAAAACAATGTACCTGGTCAATATACATCATGATGTATAAAATGTCAATAAAAATAAACATAATAGTCAATAACAGTAAATTAATTAAATACAAAATGAGTGCAATTCATTTACTAAAGAAAAAAAAAACTAATATAATCTCTATTTTAAGACATAAAAAGAGCCAGTGTGTGTGTGATACCCAAAAAGTTATCCTAGAAAAAAATCCTCCACTGCGTACAAGGCTTTTTCCAGAAAGTATGCTTTCAAAGCATTATGAAATCGAGGAAAAGAAGTAATTGATTTAATTTCCAAAGGCAAATGATTATGCATCTTTTTGGCTCTGTTTAGAATAGAGCTTTTTACTAACTCGGACCGAGGGGTTTGCAGATAAAGATCATGCACTGCGTTGCGAAGTGAATAATTGTGAGACGGCCTACTTGGCATTTGTGACTTATGTTTGCGTACTAAGCAAATAGATTCCAATCTGAATAAAGAGGGAAGAGTAAGTATCTTGTATTTTTTAAAGATTTCTTGACAGTGAGCTCTGCTATTAAGTCCAAGCAGATACCGAACTGCTCTCTTTTGGAGTTTAAAGATGCGCTCAAATTGAGTCACACCGCATGTGTCCCAGAATGGAAGGGCGTAACGTAGATGTGACTCAAAAAGGGCATAATAAACTGTTCTTGATGTTTGAAAACTTAATTCCCTGGAAACTGATCTTAAGGCAAAACATGCTGAACTTAATTTTTTTTATATAAGGCATCAATATGCAAGTCCCATTTTAGGGAGTAGTCAACATTAAATCCCAAAACTTCACAGATTTCAACAACGTCCAAACTGGTGTTGTTAAGTACAAAGGGTTGAATAGTAGTTTTATATGATAAGACTTTAGTTTTTGAGACATTTAGGCATAGAAGATTAGAATCGCACCACGATTTAATGGTAATTAAGTCATTAGAAATAGTAGCATGTAGTGCCCTAGAATCCGGATTGCTCCATGTAAAGCTAGTATCGTCAGCAAAAAGACAGATTTTGTCACTGATGTTAAGATTGGCCATGTCATTTACAAAAATCAGAAACAAAATAGGGCCCAGGACTGAACCTTGAGGTACCCCACATTCTATTGGTTTGCAAGAAGACTTCGTCGTATCAACCTTTACAAGCTGATTTCTGTAACTGAGATACGATTTAAACCACTCAAGGGGCGTTCCTCTGAACCCATAGTGATTCAATTTGTCAATTAAGATGTTATGGTTTACACAATCAAAAGCCTTGGAGAAATCACAAAAAATTGTTGCTGTTGAATGATTATTATTTATACTGGTGTAAACACTATTAAAGAGAGAAAACATAGCATCATTTGTGCACTTGTTACTTAAAAATCCATATTGGTGAGGAGTAAGAATTTTATATTTAAACAGAAACGATAAGAGCCTTTTTTTAACCAATAGTTCAATGATCTTTGATAACGTGGGAAGGAGTGCGATTGGGCGATAGTTTGAAGCTTGTTGTTTATCTCCTCCCTTATGCAAAGAAATAATTATTGCAGTCTTAAGGCAGGTAAGAAAGACACCATTTTGGAATGACTTGTTAATTAAGTTTGTTAGATGGATTAAGGTGCAATTTGGCAGATTGGAAAACATTTTAAGAGTGAGCCCATCTGTACCAGATGATGATTTGTTTTTTATTTCATTAATTGTAGTTTGAAGCTCTGTTGATACAATGGGGGTAAAAAAGAAGCTGTGTAAATTTTCATTTGGAAGATATGAACGAGGATCGTGAGAAGGTGTTATGGTAACCATTAGATTTTTAGCTACATTAACAAAGTAGTGATTAAGGTCCTCAGATGAAGTAGGGATAGTGCTAGATGAAGAAGTCTTATTTCTTAATTCATTTACAATAGACCATGTTTCTTTGGCAACATTACTTGATTCGATCATCCTTTTATTATAATAAATATCTTTTGCAGCTTTCATAGTCTTATGGTACATTTTTCTATAAAGCTTGACATAGTTATGAAAAAATACACTGTCTGTAAATTTTTTCAGGTGTGATGAGCGCATGTTTTTTGCAAAAACACGTAAGCCTTTAGTGGTCCATGGCTTATGATATTTAATTTTGATAGGTCTAAGAGGAAACGACTTATCTGCAATACTTGATAAAGACTTTATAAAACTAGAAAATTCACTATCTATATCGTCAGAAAGAAAATTCCAATCAGCCGTTTGGCATAAGTTCTTGAATTGTAAAAAATTATTTTTGCCAAAAACACGGCCTAATTTACGTAACGTGTTTTTGCCTTTAGAATTTATGGAAAATTTAGTTAGTGCAGCTTCATGATCAGAAAATCCGGAATTAAAAACCGTACAATCTACGAGTTCAGGAGCAAAAGATGACACGACATAGTCGATGATACTAGAACTATTTCTAGTTATTCTGGTAGGAAAGTTAATATGCATTACTATACCCATTGAGACGAAAATAGAGTGAAGAGATTCTTGAGCAGCACACACACTGGAAAAATCAATATTAAGGTCGCCACACAAAATTAATTTACCTTTTAAGGGCAAGGATTCTAGCAAGCTTAGTAGTTTTTGAAGGAAAGTCTGTAAGTCAGCGTCAGGTGTTTTATATACACAAATAATATAGAGGTCGTATGTATTATAGTAAACTGTGGAAAGTTCAAATACTTTTTCTGATAAAAAGTTATCTAACTTAGTTGCCGGTGAAAAATCGTTGTTTATAGACATAATCATAGTGCTCCCATGAGATAAATTAGTTCTATTAAATCTTGCTATTGTAGTGTAATTTTGAACAAACACAGGTTTATCAGTGTTTAGCCAGTGTTCGGTTATAGCAACTATTTCTGGAAAATTTAGCTCTTCTAATAAAAGAAATAATTCATTAGTTTTGTGTCTTAAGGACTGAATGTTGCCCTCTGAAGTTCATTAGCTTGACACTGGTCTTGGTGTGGCCTTCGAGACAGACGTTCGAAGGCTGGTCATAGAGGTATGCCAAGTAGAGCCTAAGAGTTTTTAGGATGCTGGGGTCTCTCAGTCTAGCCAACAGGTACCGTCCATTTTTCGCATCAGATTTTTGGGATAGTCGCACTACTGGAGGAGTCATCGGGTCCATATTATACAGTCCATCATCATCGTTGGCCTTCTCCACAAGTTTGAAGCTGACATTTTCTTGCCCAAATGACTTAGATGCAGCTATCGCATCTTTATCTGAACCAATTTGAAGCATATTGAGCTGATTTGAGACAGGTTTGGGAGTTAAGGTTTTATTAGCTGCCGGTGGAGAATTTAACGGTGGTAATGGACCCATCCTCCGTCCATCCACAAAAGCACCAGCCGGCCATACGTTCGTTTCTTTTAGCTGGCTAAAAAGATCCTTGTTTTGGATACCTACTTTAAAGCTAGAGTTCACACTGTCTTCATTTTGCGTGAAGGGAAAACATCGAATAAAAGCATTAGTGTGGAGCTTATCTTTAACGTAGTGAGCGAGCCGGTTTACTGTATACTCAGGAGAAATATTAGAGACGATTAGGTAATGCCATTCTTCCCTAGTTATGGTTTTCTGAGGTGAAACCGTTATTCTTTTTTTAGGGGGCGAAACTTCTGGTTCCTGATCGGTCTGTTTAGAAATGGAAATGGATCTTTTTGCTATTGTTGGAATGTATTTAGGGATTTCTTTTTCCTTAATTGTCAACTTTTCCATTTTAAGGGCCATTTGATTAATACTCTTCCGTAAATCTTCCATTTCCTTGGCAAGTTCTTGTTTGGGGGAATCATGAATCTGGATCTTGACGGATTCGTCGTGATTTCTCAAAAGAAGTGAAGACAGGTTAAAGAGCTCTTGTTTCATATCCCTGATTGAGTGAAACATTGACTCTTGACCATTTTCAGATCTACTATTGGCAAGCAAGTTGTGAATGTCTCCATTTTCTCGAACAAAACCTTCCATTTGGGATCATTTTGATTCAAGATGTCATATAGTTCTGTAATGACAGGGTAGAGATCCGTATTCTTTTTGAGACATGAACCCAAAGCATCAACAATGTCTAAAGGAATCTGCGCTTTTTATAACTGTAAAACCTTGTCATGAAGGTATTTTAAAGTAGAAGAGTCACAAACATTGCAGAAGAATCTAATAATATGGTACTTTTGATTATACAGTACCTTTGTTGTGGCCTTATCCAAACCAGTACAGGACATGCAAAAATTTCGGCGACATTTCCCGCTACAGCGAAGCTTATATTTTTCTTTCTCCAAGATAGTCTTTTGACAGGAATCACACTTAAATTCAGCCATAATTTCTTAAGATTGATTTCAAAAAGTATCCAAATATTTAAATAAAAAAAATATTGTTCCGTGAACGAAAATTATTTGTAAAGCAGGAGACCGGAACTGTTTATTATCAAATCACACGCACTGCGAAAACTTGATGTTGTAGAGTTAAAGTTCAATAAATTGTGATTTTAAGGTCAAGTTTAGGTTAACAGGTACTAATTTAATCGGAAATGAAAACTAATATTTATACAGGAAGCAAATCAAAACTATTTATACCGAAAGCACACGTACAGCAAAATTTCGCGTCACGTCTGGTAAGGTCAAAAACAGAAAGACAAATCAAAACAAAACTTATCAACCATCAGAGCCGACGAGCGAAGACTCAACCGTCTCGTACGACTACCAATGATCGAATGAATAGTTTTATGATTTGGTTGTTATCTATCTGGAAATATTTCCATCTCCAAATTGGTAAACAAATTATGCTTAGCCATTAATGATGAAAACTTTTTTACTCGTTTTGAATGTTTTATATGACATTCAAAAAGTTTGACATAAATAATACAAACACTTGTCTTCAACGCCAAAGATGCGTTCTCAAAAAGTAAAAATTAACGCAATGAGCGCCCTCTGCCGAAAGCACGAAAACTGTAAATAAAATTTTATTTTTCTTTTTTTAAAGACTCGTATGTTTTAAATTTCATGTCAGTATGTGAATTGGTTCAGGACCTATAAGAAAAAAACGATAAGTTAAAATACTTTGATAGCCTGTATTTCAGTTACTAGAAAAGTTAAAAAGTTTAAATGTTTTTTTCTCTTGTGAAAGTCCTATTGCCTATTTTTAAACTGTACTTCTGTGATTAATACAGTTCAGTGTAATTTTAAAGTAAATCACCTTCACCTCTTCATTCATAAAAATATTCTAATGTCCGGTTGTAAAAACTGAACTTTTGTTTATTTATTGTTTCATCTTTTTAACCAACTACTAATACAGATCTATGCATCAGACTTAATTATAGCAGAAAGTTTTCTGCTCCCTAACATGACTTTCAATTATAGGGCTAAGCTTACATGTCTCAATATACCGATTACTCGTAAGTATACATATACACTACTGGATAAAAGTGGAGAAACAAAGTGTCTTTTGTATTTATTTTTATATTAGTGTATTTGATCATTAATTTTTTATTTTTTTTTAATATAATTTTGGTTCTAGTCTTCAGAACCTCAATAAAAAATTTAAAAAAAAAAGTGACAACTAATATATTTTATTCTTGTTTTTACAGGGGACAAAAGTGGAGAAACACTATTTTTATTTATTTTTTATACATAATCTATTATTTAGTTGTACATATAAAGACTAATAATGTGTAGCAAAACCCTTATTTTTTATAACTTCAGCAGACCGACTTCGCATAGAATTCATTAGGCTGTCAATATAATCTGCTGAAATGGAATTCCACTCCTCTTGAAGAGCTGTGAACAAATCATCCTGGTTTCTAAATTTATCTTTATGTTTTTGTCTGGTTTTCCTATCTAAATGGTCCCATAGGTTTTGTATCGGGTTTAGATCCGGACTTTATGCGGGCCATTTCATAACGGGCACATTGTTGTGTTCAAACCATTTCTTTACTACTTTTGCGTTATACTTCGGATCGTTATACTGCTGAAATGACCATCGAAGCGGGATATTTTCTTCTGCGTATGGAAGCATATGGTCCTGAAGAATTCTTAAAAATTGAAATCTGTCCATTTTTCCTTCAACTTTTCTTAATGGTCCTACAATTGATCCGGAAAAGTAACCCCAAATCATGATATTGCCTCCTCCATGTTTCACAGTTGCCCTGGTGTACTTTGGATTAAGTCTAGTATTGGCAGGACGACGAACCCATTTCATTCCATCAGATCCGAATAGGCAGAACTTACTTTTATCAGAAAATAGAACCGTTTTCCACTTTTGGGTTGTCCAATCAAGATGTTCCTGTGCAAATTGGAGTGTAATCAATCTATTCTTTAAAGAAATTAATGGTTTTTTGGCTGGACGACGGCTATAAAGTCCAAATTCAGTCAAACGACGACGAATAGTATGCATAGATACCAAAACCCCAGGTATTTCATTATAAATTTTTGTGGCGGGCATAAAGGGATGTTCTGTTGCCAACATTTTTATTTTTCTCTCAATAACTTTATTCGTTTTCCTTGGCCGTCCATACCTTGGACGGGTAGTCACACTATTATATTTTTTAAAAGCAGCAATAGTTTTTGAAACTACGGATCTATTACGATTAATTTGCCTAGCAATTTCACTTTGGTTTACATCAGCTTGAAATTTTGAAACAATTAATTTTCGGAGATCAATACTCAGATCTATTCCGCAAGGCATTTTGCACAAATCGTATATAACAGTTTAACACTCAACGTTAAGATCAAACTAATGATAAATAATCACTTTAAATACCAAATAAGATTTGTTTGGAATGTTTATTCACTTTTGTCCGCATAAAATAGCATAAATAATTTTTTGATCAACTGATAAGGTAAATACAAACAAGAAGGATGTGTTTTTATGCTGCAATAATAGAGCTAAATATTTTCTACTAAAAATGTACAATAATATCTTGTATGTTAAGATTTTATTGTTACATTTGTAAATGTTTCTTCACTTTTGGCCGGTGGTGTAAGTACCTAAGAGCGCATCTTTCCCAATGCATTAAATAGTACTAAGAGAGAATTAACTCCATTGAATAAGCCCCTAAAAGCTAGCTAAATATTATGCATCTCTTACGTAAAAAATATATTATATAATTTAATATGAATACACATAATTTTTTCTTAAATTGCTTTATTTAAAAAGTTTGTAAAATTTTAAAAAAATTGATCCTTCTTATAACGCCGATAAGGAGATTACTGAAAAAGTTAATTTATATTCTTCAAGTTCTAAGTCCTTTAATCAGTTTTCGTTCGTTTAATTTCCAATTTGAAGTTTGTGTCCGTTGAAAAGTCGCAACAGAATGTGGGTATTAATCATCTTTCGGTTAATTATCTTCCCGATAGTTAGCCGAATCAGATTTAGCGATTAAGTTTTTGCTGACGCCAACTTTAACTTTTCGAATAAGCCACCCAGGGAAATTAAGATCGTTGGGCTTGTTTAAGTCTCGTAAAGTCGTATTACACGAAAAAATTTAGTTTTCATTGCTTCATAGCGAAACGTTGCTTTATTATTTGAATTCAAAATACAATTTAACCCTTTATTAATCAAAAATAACAAATAGAAAACCTTATTTTTAACCTACATTTAAATTGGTTAATACAAATTGCTAGAAGAGAATGAAAACCTCTGACAGCAAAAAAGTGTGAAAGGCACTCTTTAGAGTCTCTCACAAATTAGCAATGCTTCTTGGTAACTTTTAATGGCTTATATTAATTAACATTAAATCACTGTACGGCTGCTGCTATTATAAAAACATTAGGAGTTGAGATCAAAAGTTCAAACCAATTCCAGATCTAAAATGTCAACACCACCCTGCGAAAGGATATTACTTAACAGTAAAGTAAAGTAAAAAATATGGGAAAAGTAATGGAATTTATTAGAGGAGTGCGAATTCCAAAACTGCAGAAAAAAGTACGAACCCAACAAAATGCTTAACATAATCCTCAAAATCATAAGCCTGTTCAGTACCTTAATACCCTTAAACACAAACTTTCTCTTTTTGTAAGTGGTTTAAGTAGTACTTTTCGGGCATCATAATACAAGACACTGCACTATTTAAAAGTTATAAAAAAATATTTCCTATTAAAGGCCTAATGATTCTACATCAAATAAGAACAAAAACACATACCCATCTCGAAAAGGCATTGAGAATTATTGGAGTGCTTACCTGACAACACTAAATGAGTTTAACATCAAGCAAGATAAAATGTTAAAACGTTTCCAACATCTATAAGTGGTTAAATAACTAGATGGCACCAGATCTCGATCACATCCCAACTGCGGTACAGTAGATGGGATGCACCAGTGACACCATGAGCTGCAGAGAGCAATCAATGCCTACAACAATAAGAGGAACCTTTTTGATGCCTATATTGATAACTGAAAGGTCTTTGATAAGTCCTATGTGAAGTTGGCAAAAATTGATTAACAAGTAAATAGGTGAAGAGGAAGATCAAGGAAGAACCGATAAGTGAAGTAATCTCCTTTAAACCCATTAATGAGAGAATATGCTCGATCCGAGTACATGAAAGATGTTACAACATAGAGTAGAAAAACATGCATCAAATGAAGCAGTAGGAAGGGACCTAGGGACTAAGAGACCCTTTGTATTAAATACTAAAATAAACATTCAAGTGAAATACCAAAGGAATATTTACAACTACAATTTGGAAAACACAATTTACATGCTTTTTCTAATGGCAATAGAACGAGACTAATCAACTTCGCTCTCTTGAATAACCTATTGATAAAATCAACAATGTTTCCTCAAAAAGATATACATAAATATACTTTGATATCTAACAAAGATATAACGAGAAATCAGATAGATCACGTATTGGTAGACATTAGATACGTATCACACATTATAAGTTACGGAGCAGTCGGTGAAGATACGGCTCTTATTTTGGTTAATGCCAAAAGTAGACTATGACTAGCTGCAAGAAAAGAGAAAAGTCATAAGAATTAAGTACAGTGGAACATCGAAAATCTGATTGTTTTATTCAGATGTTGAGTCTCACTCCTCTCTGCCTGTAATATGCGTCACGAATCCCTCGCAGCCGACTGTCACTGGAGCCATGCAGTCACTGTCCATCAGAAGTAGTAGACAGTTCTGTATGACCCGTGACCAAATTTTTACGTAACCGGCCTCGCCAGCATGTAATTCGCCGAGGACGTATCACCAGAGGCGTAAGGCTCAGCAGAGTCTCAAGCGCTCTAATTGGTGCCGTTTGCATGGAACCCGTTGTGCTGAGACATGCAAGACTGGTGTCCAGTTGAGCACGAATTTTCGCTTTCTCCGTACATGGCCACCAAACGATAGCCCCGTATATAAGAAGGGATCTCACAATGCGCGAGTATTGCCGAAAGCCACCCTGCAGGCACATAGCGCGCAGGTGGCCTTTTTGATTCTGGTGTCTGCATGATCGTACCAGGAGAGTTTGGAATGTAACTTGATTCCCAGAAATCGAACTGTCCTGGAGTAATGCAGCTGCACGCCACCTAGAGATATAACAGGGGGCATGCCAAGCGTGCCAAGTTACGTCTCCTCATAAATAGTAGAAGCTCTGCTATTTTGGGAATAATCCTGAGACTCTCCGAGAGGCACCGTATGTCTACCATACGTAGGCCTCTCATCATAGGACCCCGCATTGAGGTGGCGTCTTTTTCCGGGCAAAGGATTACCAGATCGTCAGCATATGCCTGTGTGTATAGGCCAGCATTATTTAAAAGATTTATCAGACTGTCGACTATAAGGCACCACAAGGTAGGGGACAATACTCTTCCCTGCGGGCAGCCTCTAGCCGTCAACATTTTGACAATCTCGCTGTTAAGCTGATCAGTTCCTTTAAATCCGCAATTGAATCATTCATAATCAATCAATACCAAATCAATCAATCATACCAAAAGACGACATACAGAACCTTGGGCCACTATTCTTGAATGGTAAAGAAATTCCTATGTTGGAAGATATAAAATACATGGAGGATTATGTTGGACTTCAAATTAAGTTGGAACCTACATTGTCATCATCTACAAGTAACCAAGCGGTCGGAATCAATTTTATTGACAAGCAAACACATGCATGGGCGAACTTGCAGATTACAGCCCAAATTGGCACACTATATCTATAGCAGAGTAGTGGTGCCCACTATAACTTATGTTGCACTAGGTTAGGTTTATTGGGAGTGGGACACCCTGTTTTCCACTGCGACCCTAGGTCTATTGTGGCTTATTCTGCACTAATTTGGTGGCCAAAAACCCTGCAAGTAAGAGCAAGGCTTAAGTTAAGCAAAATACAAAGGCTCGCATGTCTAGGCATAATAGGAGCCATGACATCTACACCAACTGCATATATGAAAGCGCTTCGTAACCTCTTACCATTACACCTGGTGATTCAAGAAGAATGAAAGCTGGGACTGAAGAGAATGGGAAAATAATAGTCCAGCTAATTTGACGAACTTAACAGGACACTAAGGAATGTCAAGAATCTATGAGGCAAACAAATCAGAAATGATTTTGGATCAACTGATTCAAAAGTATTGTTTTTACATACCTTTTAAAGTTGAATATTGTTTTATCTGCTTGGAAGACATGCCTCTGCCTCATGCCTGTTTCTCAAGAAATATTTGCGATACTAGAATGTGCTAAGGAAAACATTAGGAGAGCATACACTATATTTTATGTGATGCTGTAGATTTTGTGTTTTATGTTGTTGTTTGTTATAAAAATGTATGACCAGCATCTTTGTGAAAATGGATGAATTTTTCGAATTACACTAATAAGCAGATCTAATAATAACAAATGGCCCTGTCGAACTCTAGGGTCACATCAAAGCTGGTTTGAAGATATCTCATAGAACTGAAAATCTTAGGAGACTGCGACTCAGTTAGGCTTACATGGGTTCCGCAACATACAGGTATTCCAGGAAATGAAAAAGTCGATGAACTAGCAAGGAAAGGCTTTACGACACCTTACATCGGCCTAGAATCTGCACTGGGAGTGCCAAGAAGCGCAATCCGCAGTGAGATCAGCGACTGAGTGAAAAGAAAATATCAAGGTGACTGGACAGAAATGAGATAGCTGAAGAAAAAAAAAAATAACACGGTTATGAACTTTAAAATTAACAAAAAAATTACTACTATTACTACTACTACATTTATGAGAAACAAACTCCGAACACTTATAGGTAGCAAAACAGACACATGACTGTTAAATACGACTTTAACAGAATTGGAGTGTATAACGGAGACCTTAACTGCTGAATGTGCGAAACGGAACCAGAAACAGTCCGACATGTAATTTGCAATTGCGAGGCCTTGTGCCGCAAAAGACAACAAATATTTGGGAGAGATACACTGGATCCAGAAGCACTAGGTACCATAACAGGAAAAGACCTGTACCATCTGATATAGGGCAGCGAGATGATAGACTGGGTAGTATAGATGCATTTTCGGGATAAACACAAGAAGCCTTTAGGCTTAGGTATATTCGGGCACAATGAACGAACCCCAACAGAAAAAAAAAGTGGATTTTGAATGAAAGGAATAACAACAGACTAGCTATTTACATTAGAGCAACTATATAAAAATGCTGGAAATACTTTAAATAGGTGTATGATAGTATCTTTAAAGTAAGCTTATGGTCAGCTGTAGTATCATTTGGAATACTCAGCAAACTTATAAGAATTATTAAAATATGAATTGAAATATCATATGGTACAATTAAAATAGAAAATCAAAACAGATAAAAAATACATTTGATTTCATCTCAAGTTTTCATCTGATATTTGTAAATCTGCGGCTTTGCTCGTGTGGAAGTAAAATGATTTATTGACTTCAATCTGTTGATTTAACAAAAGTTGAATTATCAGTTCGCATTTCATCATCTATTTTTTAAGCATATATATGGTGTTCCTTAAGGACATATGTCCTAAACGTCTTAACTTTTGAGATACAGGGTTTTAAAGATAAAAAAAAAACAGTTTTTTAATAATAACTTAAACACTATTGTAGATATTTTCATGAAATTTGGTACAAGTTTTTTATGCATCAAGACGCATTTTTTGATGTGCAAAAAAAATATTTTCTCTTTAAGTGGGGTCCCTACAGGTCTTCTATTGAATATTTTTAGTAAAAAAATACTTCGCCACTGCTTTTTCCTAAGATAAAAATTATTTTTAAAATCCCCAATCACTTTTTCGCAAATTTAATCTCTTGGTTGTTTTTCGTCCGACGCGTGGTTTTTCTCTTAAAAAAATAAAAACTATTTTATTTCCCTAAAAATCTGATGCGGTGTGAAAATGTTTGTTCGTCAAATGCAAGCAAATTAAGGGATCAGATTTATTACAAAAAGTATGAAAAGTTAAAAAATTTAAATAATTTAAGACATACTCGTGTTTTTAACGCGTTTAAAAAGTAAATGGGAGTAAAAAAGTGCCGTAACGCCTGTTTATTTAACGCAAATAAAGTCACGGACTCGCCTATGTATGTTTCTTATTACTCGTTGCTATGGGCAACGAGCTATGATTTTAAATGTCAAAATTTTCTTTATCTAGTTATGCATGAATGAATGACGTTTTAATACATAAGCAGCGACGATGGCAATAGCTGTTATCTTAAAAAGTAAGTTGTTGGTGTTACCATTAAAATTACAATTAAAATATCATTAACAGTTTGTTTTTCTTTTTTGAGCTATTGAGTATGATATATATCCATTGGCAATTAGTTCAGAAATATCTACCTAATTTAACTTTGAAAAAAACAGGGTTTTAAGTGCAAAAAACGAGTTTTATTTAATTTTTTGAAACAAAGCTTAAATGAACGACTCAAATGTATTTTATTTCAATTAGACCGATTACAAAAAATGTTGAAATGGCCACCTTCACTAAGTAGGCATGCTTTCGCTAGTCTACGCATGGAATTTTGCACACGTTCAAATATTCCCTGCGTATTTCATATAGATTCATACAAGGCAACTATTCGGTCTCTTAAATCTTTTAGAGTACTTACGGGAGTTATATAAACTAGAGTTTTTAGGTGCCCCCATAAAAAGAAATCTAAGTTATTGAGATCAGGGGATCTTGCTGGCGATTGTTGTCGTCCTCCGCGACTGATCCATCGATTTGATTAAACTAAAATAAACAGGGGCATCGTGTATGTACTATCGTCCCGAAAAAAAACTGGGACAGCAAAATCTCCTTAATCTCTTGGTCTATTAGAATTATATGTGTTGATGTTGACAGCCGCATCAACAAAATCGTTCTTTTAAAATGCCTGCATTATCTCCTCAACAAAAATATACACTCGTCTGATGGATGGAGTTCCTGTAAGAAGAATCGCAGAAGAATTGGGCATTAGTAAAAATACCGTTTCCTTATTATTGTAAGAAATCCAGGTTCTGGTCGACTAAAAATTTCAAATGACATATCAAGATAGAGAGTTAGTTGGCTTTCTAAGAAACAATCCGTTTGAAATAGCAATAAAGGCGAAAGAAGATTTCGTTTTTCTGATTCTGCTGATACAGCTCATAGTAGGATAAGAAATTCGGAAATTAAGAGTTGCTGTGCAACAAATAAAATATTTTTGACTAAAGCAACAAACAGAGAAGATTAGAATTTGCCCATCAATATGTACACCAAAACAACATATGGGAAACGGTAATATTTTCAAATGAAAAAACCTTTCAATCGTGCAATAATGGCAAAATCCGCGTTTACAGGCCTTCTAATACCAGATGTGATGAAAGATATACACATAAGACTAATCAAAGTGGACGTTTTAGTATAATCGTTTGGGCCTGGATTAGGTTTAGAGGACCAGGCGTTTGTCAAATAGTTCAGGGAAGGCTTAATACCTTAGGTTAATGCAATATCCTGAACAATGTTATGATGCTATCGGTTAGTGTAGTCTATGTGCAAGATTTTATCTTCCAACATGATAATGCTTCTATACATACAGCCCGTATAGTTCAAAACTATCTAGACGAAAGACGAATTCAAGTTTTACCGTGGCCCTCGAAAAACCCTGATATCAACCCAATTGGAAACGTTTGGAAACGTTTGGGGTAAAAGGGTAAAATATTTGTATAAAGATAACTTTAAGCCTAGAAATCAGAATAAATTACGCCTAAAGATAGTTGACGCATGGGACCAAATAACCGAAGAATATACCAGAAACTTTTTTTAAGTATGCCACGACGTTTGCAAGCTGTAATTGATAACGACGGTGCGCTTACTAAGTATTAATAATTTTTTATTCCATATTATTAAGAAAGATATTAGTTAGTTTTGGTTAATTTATAAAATGTATTCCAAATAAAAATAAATATCGAAAAATAAAAATGTTTTGTATCAATATTGTTATTTCAATATGTAATTATTAAGACTCCAAAAATTCATAATGCGTAAATATGTATACCATACCCAAGGAATGCGATTTACTATAATAGACTAGGAGACAATTCCCTACCTAAATTTTAATATCCCAGTTTTTTTTCAGCACGATGGTACCATATTCGATTTCTTAACAGAAGTGGCACATCTTCAAGAAGCCCAGGCAGTTTTTCTTCGAGAAACTGTAAATACGACCGACGATCAAGGCGCCCTGGCAGAAAAAATGGGCCTATCAGATAATCACCAATAATTCCTGCCCAAATATTAACCGAAAATTGATGTTGAAAATTGGTTTCCGTTATGGTATGGGGGATTTCTTCTGCCCACAAATGATTGTTGTGAAAATGTTTAATAGCGTTCCGAGAAAAATTTACTTCGTCTGTGAACAAAATCTGTGACTCAAACCGGGGATTTAGTATAATATTCTGGAGATACCACTGACAGAAGTTCACTCGCTGCCGAAAATCTCCGGAAAATAATGCCTGTACTCTTAAAATATGATATGGGTATAATAAAAAACCAACCAAAATGCGCCAAACAATTTGATGACATATTTTAGATTCAGACTAGCGATCTTCGTCGTACTCGTCTCAGGGTGTGCACCGCGTTCTCAATTTTAGGGGTTCTGACAGTTCGAGGTCTACCTTCCGGAGTACCTTTCTTTAAACAACCAGTTTCCCTAAGAGCGCTTTCAGACGAGGATACCGTATTCGAGATACGCGTATCCGAGATACAAATATTTCATACACCCAAATCGAACCTTTCACACAGCATTGGCGACGCATTCCGTATGTCGAAAGCGAATTTCGGTATCGCTCATCTTTCGGCCGCCGCGTAGCCGATCGATAGTTCTAGCCTGCACACTTATCCCCGCTTCCATCGATACCTCACAACAGAAGCCGAAATCATGCGAGGCGACGACCGCATCGCGATGGCAAAAATTCCGCGCTGGGGCACGTATTTTGCGTTGATTCGAAATAATATTTTACTACAGTTATTATTGTAGTTTATAGTAAGATTACGCATTTAAAATTTTAAACTACCAAACTATTTTGATACTCGCTTTGAGTTTTAAAAAGAATAAAAATTCGGTATTTAAATTAGGTGGGTAAATTAACAATTTTATTTTTAACTTACATTTTACAATCTTAATTTTATTTAGAATAATGCCTACCTCTTGCTGCATTCCTCTTTAAGCTCAGAAAAAATTAAAATGGATTTAAAATTTTTCTTTTGGTTTTTTTTGATTATCTTCGGAATCATTCAAATTTTTGATTTTTTAAATAAGCAACACAAATTTGGCGTAGGTACCTATCTAATTTTGTTTTCGGCATTAACATTTTTACGAAAAAGTAATACAGCAATGCAAAAACTTTCCCATAGCAACCAAGATAACCCACAAAAGTGTAGAATAGAATAAGTTTTTGAAAATTTATTTTTTTTTTCAATAATCTTCAAAACCACATAAAATATAATATATATTTTTTTATATGGCATATTCTTTTACAAGTAAATAATGTGCAACTTTCGGGTAAATTATCCATTTTCGTATTTTGAGGGTAGACGAATTTGAAACACCGTTTATGTATATTTTTCCAATAAAATAAATAATAAAAAATATTTAAAACATTTATCATATACCTAAAAATACGTAATAATAAAAAAAATATATTATCTTGTAAAATGTAAAATATTAGGTCCCGCGGTCGTTCCACTGTACGGCGTGCGCCACCAAATCTCGGCTTCAATTTTGACGCCATGAAACCAGTGTCACGGCTAGAACTCTCGATCGGCTACGGCCGCCGGTGACAGATTGCGTATGCCGCATACAGAACTATCATTATGTTATATGGACCTGTTCAGACACGCATACTTTTTATTCAGTGAATAGGGTAGAACATAGGCGTTGCGTTTTTTCTTCTTGCAGTCTTGCAGTAGTAAAGAATTAGTGGACATATTACAGTATTTATTTATATATTTATATATATATATATATATATATATATATATATATATATATATATATATATATATATATAGAAATGGAACGTGCAGTCTTTGACAACGAAAAATTTATAAGTTGGGTGGAACCAAATCCCTGTTTATGGGATACATCGCACCCAGACTATTGCGATAGAAATAAAAAACAGCAATGCTGGGTAGAAATTGCGAAACAAATGTGCGACAATTTTGAGGAGATGACAGCAGCTCCAGAAAATGAATATGGTAAGTATTATTTAGCATTAAGCATATTTTTATTTCAAATAAATATTATATTATTTTAGGTAAGTAGTGCAGGCTAAAAAGTTTACATAATATGGGATTATTTTTAATGAAATTTATTTTCCCAAAAATACTTAGATATTTTTGGGACTTTGATATCTTAAGATTAACTCACTATTATACAAGGTGTCTCGTATCGATATGTTCAAATTTTCGGAGCGTAAAGTACACTTCTGTTAAAGTTAAAAAAATTGTAATACTATTTTTATTTATAATAATAAATTCTATTATAATAAATTCGTAAAGTAAATAAAAAAATATTTAATAAATCAAAAAGATCAATTGATAATATTATATTAGGATTAAAAATAAATTTCAACATCATTAGTTCACACTGCAATGCATCTATTCTGCCATGGTAATATATCAATATTCATGAAATAGTCAGCAAAATAGTCACAAATAATAGTCGCTGATCTTGCAGAACCTGCTCCTGTTTCCGCAACATAATCATCATCATACAATCCTTGGATGGATAAGGTATCTTCATGTTTATATCCATCTCGTACACGAACAAAATTATGGAGCACAGTACAAGCTTTAACTATGTCAACGGCAAAATCTATTGACACGTTGAGCGGTCTGTAAAATATTCTCCACTTGTTAGAAAGTATTCCAAAAGTACACTCAATAAATCTTCGTGCTCGAGTCAATCGGTAATTATGTATTCTCTTTTTTGATGATATATTTTTTCCACCATATGGCCTCATGACGTTGAAGGATAAACCAAACGCTTCGTCTCCAACAATAAGATATGGGATTTTGTAATCCTTCTTTTGTGGCAAAACATCTGGATTGGGAAAATCTAGCTTATAAAAAAGTTCTTATAAAAATGTGAATTCTTTAAAATGCTTGAATCACTGTTTTTGCCATAATCTCCAATATCTACAAATGTAAAGCAATAATTCGAGTCACACATAGCCAGAAGTTGAATTGAAAAAAAATGTTTATAGTTAAAATAAAGTGAACCACTATGTTGTGGTTTTATAACCCGGATATGTTTGCCGTCTATGGCACCCAAACAGTGTGGATAATTTGCATTTTTTAAAAAACCGTCTGCGATTTCTAACCATTTTCTCGTGTGGGCATTGGTATACATTGTTCTTTCATAAATATCCAAATTAGCTTGCATGTTTGCTGAATTATTTCACTCGCTGTTGAAATTCCAACTCTGTAGTTATAATGTAGCTCAGTAAGTGAGCAACCAGTCGCCAGGTACCTGAAAATAATAAAAAACAAACTTTTTTAATTTTTCAGAGAAAGATCTTCAAAAAAAATGGAAGAATTTAAGAAACTCTTTTGCTCGAGAGTTGGCGAAAAGAAAAAAGAAAAAAAGTGGTGACGGAGCTTCTTGGAAAACCTATATATTTTTTGAACAGCTATCATTTTTGATGCGATGCTCTTCAAATAGAGAGTATAAAAATTTAATTTGTCAAATATGAATTTGTCAAAAATGTCAATGTCAGTTTACACTTGATAACGGTTGGAGATACTTACCAACCGAAACGTCGTGTTACATTAAATAAGACAATGCAAGTCCGACAAGATGTTTTCAAATTATGAACTACCAAATTAATAGATCTATTTTAGGACCACTTCAAATTTTATAGAGGAAAATGAGAATATCGGAGAAACTTTGGATCATGTACAAAACGAGCATATTATTCCTATAAGGCCTACACATATACAGAAAAAAAGGAAAGGGGCATCGGAAACCGACCATAACACCGAGATAGTGAAACTATTGAAGGCAAGTCTTGAACAGCGACAAACAAATGAGATTATTCTTGATAATGACAGAGATCGACATTTCCTTCTTTCGCTACTGCCTAACTTTAAAAGAGTGCCAATTGACAAAAAGATGGATGTGAAATTGGCAATGATACAATCGATAAAATCTGCCCCATTACCCCCTCAATATGCATTAAATTACAACCATGTACAACATTTGCCGTTTTATCCTTCCACTCCTAATCCCCCCTTTACACAACATGAGTCATCATCTTCACATCTGCACGTTTATGGTCATCCTTTTTCCACTCATTCCGATTTAGCGTCCCAATCTTCAACACTTCATTCATCGAGTTACAATCTTCACCCAATCAAAGACCAGAAACAATTCCCCTCCTCCCACCCCATTCCGTTGAATCAACTGCCACCTCAACAGATGGATCCTTCATCGATCTCCTTGTAAACTACAAAGACTAAGTAATAAGTAATAAAGATAGACTAAGTAATAAGATAATTAATAAATTTCTTTTGGAAAACTTTAAATAAAAATTCGTTTAGACAAAAAACTATAAGTATTTTCCCTTACCTTAATGTCATGGCTAGTCGTTCTTTTGACGCAATACTTCTACGCATATTTGTGTCCTTTTTAACAAGTCTGGTTTTCAAAATATTATGAATTTCCTCAAAGGACTGAATAGACATTCGAAAATAATTTAAAAACTTCGATGGATCTTGCAACAAATCTTGATATATTAAATTATACATTCCCTTGCTTTCTCTTAATCCCAACATGGGATGGACCCACAAAATACGCCTCCTTTTTAGTTTCTTCTTCTTATTATTTAATAAATGCCAAAACTACAACTGCACTACACTGGGTCTGTTTTCGAACTAAAACAACAAGACAAGACGGTATGCGATACAGAAGTAAAACGTATCTGGTCGTAATTCTGTATCCCGCATACGGTATTTTGCATACAGTATCCCCGTCTGAAAGAGCTCTAAGTCGACGATGAATATTTGAAAAGATACGGCTATCTGGTAGGACACGATTCGGATACCTTTCCTGATAAATACGTCTGGCTTCTGTTGCGTTACCATCGGCGAGGTCATATACGAAATGCATTGCTGCCATTTCTTCATTGGTATAATTTGCCATTACTGATATTTAGAAAAATAGCGTGGAAACGAAATAACTTCAATAAACAGTTAAAAATTAAATAAATGACGCGCTGTGATGGTTTTTAACAATTTGACATTTAGAATCACAGCTCGTTGCCCATAGCAATGAGCAATAAAAAATATGCATACGCCACTCCGCCACTTTATTTGCGTTAAATAAAGACGCGTTATTGCAATTTTTTACTCCCATTTACTTTTTAAATGCGTTAAAAACATGAGTATTTCTTAAGTTATTTAAATTTTTTTAACTTTTTATACTTTTTGTAATAAATCTGATCCCTTAAATTGCTTGCAATCGACGAACAAACATTTTCACACCGCATCAGATTTTTAGAGAAGTAAAATTGTTTTTATTTTTTTAAGCAAAAATCATGCGTCGGACGAAAAAAAACCAAGAAATGAAATTTGCTAAAAAGTGATTGAGGATTTTAAAAATAATGTTTATTCTAAGAAAAAGCAATGGCGTAGTATTTTTTTATTAAAAATATTCACTAAAAGACCTGTAGGGACGCCACTGGTAGAGAAAATATTTTTTTATTGCACAATTTAGAACGTATGTTCATAAGAACTTCTTTTCTTAAAATGGGTCCAGGAATCACTCCCTTAAATACTAGCACGTCTTTAACACCCTGTATGATTGTGAGACAGTGAAAGTATGATTTGAGCTTCTAAAAAGATGCAAAACAATATATAAACTGGCATTAAAAGTTTTACTGTTGTCCATGAACGATCTAGATTCTAGACTATTAAATAAATTAATTGTCGAGGAATTTTTTAAAATAATTTAGACTGTATATTAATAAAAATGTTAATAATTTAGACTGTATATTAATAAAAAAGGATAAATGAGAAATAAAAATACAAAAATTGTCTATTGCTTGAAAAGCCTAAAATTCAACAAGAATATATGATTTAAAGACACAATGTAACAATGTAGCGTAACGATTTAAAATTAATAAAACCTCCTCTTTATCTATCCGAATCCTTTTAATATTTTTCTAGAAAAATATCAAACTGATCATATCGAAACCTTAGTTTAATTTTCTGTGCAAAATCTCGTATTCGTTAATATTAAACTTATTCAATTTAATTTTTCAAATAGTTAATAGTAAACATTACTGATATTACAATTTGTAACCTTTCAAAATTCCAAAAAAAGGTCAAAAAATAAAATATAATATTTATTTAGAAACTGACTTTATTGGTTGCTTTTTATCCATCTAAGATTTACATCAGCAGTGCTACAATTTTAAAAATAAAAGTAAAGAAATGGGACTTGGGAAAGAAATTTTCGGCAAGATATAAAAACACGCAAAGTTTGTTTTGAGGGCGACAAGTTTTGACGCAAAATACGTTCAACCCTCTAAATGGGGATGTCATCCCCAATCTTTTTTAAATTAGAATAAGGGTTAATTTATCCCTCATTTAAAAAGCAATTTTTTTAATGGCCTTGTGTCGAGCACATTTAGCCACAAGTTCCAAGTGGAACAACGGTGTTCATGCGATATGATAGCTCTTATCTCACAGCCACCTGCGTCTCAAACAAATTAGAAAAACTCATTGGTAACAGTACTTAATTATCTAAAAACTTATATCTAAATCTCTATTTATATCTGCTTAAATAGATAACTACCTAATAGGAAAGAATAGGACATTGATTTTTGAAAATTTTAGACAGGACAAATTTTAGTCACTCGCTTCTAGCCTTGGAGTCCAAGCAAGGCATTGTTTTAATTTAAGACAATATAGGGTGACTTGGATAGGTAGGAAAATAACATTAGGAAAAAACATAGGGAGTGTCTTAAACCCTTTCGTCCCGAACGGTACACATATGTACCAGACAAATTTAAAAATTCCTGTTTATAAAATAAAGCGTTTTATTTGGTATAAATGTGTACTGGTCCGGTGTATCAGGCTTCCGCAGTGTACCTACAATATGCATTGTGGTAAATGTGTGGTTATGTTGATTTAGTTAGCACGTGTATTTAGTAGCGGCAGTATTGCTGCAATAAAATGAGTTATTTAGGACACTCAGAGTGCTTATTTATGCAGTTTTTTTATTAAGTTTTATTTATTATTCAATTGCAAGTGCAGTGCTGTTACAAAGGTAGGTCAAAACTATGTTTTATTTTTGTATTTTT
Source organism: Anthonomus grandis grandis (assembly GCF_022605725.1). Lineage (NCBI taxonomy): Eukaryota > Metazoa > Arthropoda > Insecta > Coleoptera > Curculionidae > Anthonomus > Anthonomus grandis. Next base: position 642,644 of record NC_065561.1, read on the forward strand.
GGGTATGTTCGTGTGGTACATATACAGATCGTGTTTTCGTTCGTTACTTATAGGAAACCGCATAGAGGCGAAATTTTGCAACGTCGCGGGTGTACGAGTGCCTGCAACAGAGCACCGCCCCGGCCGGCCCGAGGATGGGATTAGTAAATATCTGCCTTTGGTGGGAGCTGCGTCGTTTGGCAACAAAATGTCCCAAAATATTACGCGAAAATCCAGGCATTTTTAAAATATTCATTTAAATGCGGGTTTTACAGACATGACAATGTGTAAAACCCGCATAGAATTGTAATTTAAAAATGTTTAATATTCTGTGTTTTGCATAATGAAAATTAAAGCGTTATTCTAATAAAAAATAAAATATCAACTCATATGATAAAAATATAATAAAAAATCAGAAATAAAACTCTAATAAACAAACTTAACAGCATATCATTTTTTAAATAAAAGGCTCAAATAAACCGCCTTCTATCGCTAAACAAAAACTTAACCTATCGTAAAAGCTATTTTGCACCTCCAAAAGAGTTTCGGGTAAAATGGAATTGGCACCTTCGACAATTTTATTTCGCAACTCCTCTAAATTTGTTGGCCTACTAAACTCATGCTTGTAAATGGTCTGCTTAAGGTAACCTCACAAATAAAAGTCATTTGGAGACAAATCTGGAGATCTAGGAGGCCACTTAATATCGACAGTCCCACTAATAAGGCGGTTAGGAAAAGTATTTGTTAAAAATTCTTTTATCCTAGCCGCGTTATGAGCAGGACAGCCATCTTGCTGAAAATAAACTGATCCTAGGTCTACATCAGGTAGAATTTGAATGGCAGGAAGAACTTGGTTTTGCAGCAACTCAAGGTACTTTTGGGCGTTTAAAGTGCCAATAATAAAAAATGGCCCTATAACATTGTCGCCCAAAATACCTGCCCAAACTTTCAATTTCTGAGCATACTGGGTACGAAACTGAAAACTTCTGTGCTCGTTTTCCTGAGACGAATAATGAACAATGGAAGAATTGTGTTTGCCATATAATGGAACAGAAGAATGGAAGAGGAATCAGAAATTTTTTTTTTTAAAATATTCGTTTTTATTTGCCTTTTCCATCACAAAATTTCATTCTTCGCCACTGCTCTTCAGGAAATATTTCCTGAGTTTTTGAATACTTGGAGCATTTGTACCCATATTTTTTCCAGATACGAGCAACAGTTTTATTGCTGATTCCCAGTTCCTCTCCAACACTTCTAGTGGACCTTGTCGAATCAAGTTCTAGGGTATTGCAAACCATTTCTTCCTGCCGTTCTACATCCTGGACCACTTCAACAGGTGGTTCTTGATGTTTTGTGTGGCATTTTTTACAATCTTGAAGACAAAAAGATGTCTCAAAATTTTTAACCACATTTAAAACCGTTTTTGCACAAGGAACTGGTCTATTCTCAAATGTCACTGAAAACAAATCTCTACATTGTACTGCCGAGTTGCCCCCATAAAATCATTTAATTAGTTGAACTCTTTCGGAAGGGGTATAAACAGCCATAGTGAAAAAAACATGAAAATAACGCTCAAAAATTATTAGCTCACGATAACATGATCTGTATGTACCAGCAGGTATTTATGATGGTACACATGTATACCAACAGGTCTGTAATTACGTTTATTTGATTTTAGCTTCAATATGTATCGCCGCCGTCCGCTTTCACAAAAAGAGCTGGAAAAGCTTATTGAAGAATCCTCAGATTCGGAACCATTTTCTGCTAGCTCCAGTGATAATTATCAACCAGATTCCGATGAAGAAGCTGGCAGTGAAACGTCCGATATGTCTTCGTCGTCTTTATCGGAAACAATGCATCGAAACTCAGACATAAACTCTGCGCAACCACCACAGGTAATTGTTGATAGACACCTAGTTCTTGACTGGGTCATTTCTGACAAAAATCCTTTCTCCTGAAAGAGAGTGTATGCTGGCTCCAGATATCACCAAGCAGTGGACACCTATGCAAATTTTTCATAAATTATTTGCATATTGCAAATTGTACAAATAAACGTCTGAAAATCCTAAACCAATTAAAAAAAAGGAATGAGAAAATTACTGACAAAGGAGAAATACAGAAATTGTTTGGCTACATGTTCATTATGTGCTACAATCGCCTTTCAAGCATAAAAAATTATTGGAGCATGAAGGAGTCAATGGGCAATAGCACAATTCAAAAAACTTTTTCAAAAGACCGTTAGATGACTTTGAGCTCAAAAATTTACTTTGCTTCTCCTCAAAAACCCCCAAATGCTTCAAAAACATATTAGATTGAAGATTTATTATCTTGTTTCAAATACACATTTCCAACATGTCACCAGGATAGCCAATATCAAAGTATCGACGAATCTATGACTAAATTCAAGGGTCGATCTTCTTTGAAACAATATATGCCCCTCAAACCAACCAAGAGGGGCATAAAACTATGGCTTCGCTGCGATGCAGATTCTGGCTATACGTATGATGTCAATGTATATTCTGGAAAAGAGGACCCAATTCCCGCTAAATATCAATCCCTAACTTTAGGAGAGCGAGTCGTAACAGCTCTTGCGTCTACAGTTAGTTAAAGAAAATGATGTTGTGTTGTGTTTTGATCGCTTTTTTACAAGTGTGAATTTGTTACTTTTACTAGACTATGCAGCCTTAGGAACTTACATGTTCAATCGCAAGAATGTACCAACTATGGGAGACAAACTCCAAAAAGGGAAATCTCAATTTAGATGCACTTCTTCTGGATTACTTTGTGTAAAGTGGCAAGAAACAAAGAAAGTGTTGCTAATGAGTAACTGTCATAAGCCCAATTTGACAACAATTATCAAAAAAAGCAAAACCGGTGAACAACAAAATATCGAATGTCCAGAGGCCATTTCTTTTTACAGAAAAAAAAATGCAAGGGGTTGATCGGGCTGATCAATTTATTGGGCTTTATGATCATGATCGAAAATCAGCAAAGTGGTGGAAAAATGTGTTTTACACATTCCTCAATATGTGTGCAGTAAATTCGTGGATAATGTATAATCAACTTAGACGTAAAAATGAGAGCATTTCTTTTCTTTCCTTTCTTACCACACTTGCAGAAGAATTAGTAGCAGAAGGTATACGATATACAAGCTTACCATGACCGAAACAAGGCGCTCCTTCAAGAAAAAGAAAATTATACGGATCTTCAGCATTACATCTGGCTGTAGAGAGATCAACCAGAAGAAGATGCACTAGATGTTCTGAAGAGAAAAAACAAAGAAGAACAAAAACTCTTTGCCGAAAGTGCAATATTCCATTGTGCAAGTTCTGTTTTATGTTATATTATACCAAATAGGTAATTAGGTTCATTTTCTACTTTGCAAAACCCTTTTTGTATTTATTTTTTTAAATAAATGTTGGTATAGCATTTTTTCTGTTTTTATGAAATTTTCGATCATACCAGTATTTATAGTGGTACACATGTGTACCACTATAAATACCTGCTGGTACATATATGAACCACCCTCTTCACTATTGACAAAAATTTATATTAATAAAAACTCATTGTTAGGCATCCTAACAATAATACTTTACACTATTTATTACTTAAACAAAAATGTTTTAATTCAGGGACGAAAGGGTTAACTAGCTTATACACATTCGGCGGTTGAAAAATTTCGAATATGATTTTTGCGTAATGTCTAAGAAGGAGACGAAGTAGAGCGAGAACAAACTTGGCTCCACCCTGGGTGGCTATCGCGTCGTCGTTGTGCTTATCAGTCCGGTTAAAGTTCGGTTGCAATTCCTTGCATACCTATGTACGTGTTAGCCGATCATGTTTACAATTTATTTCAACCTTTGGTACGAAAACGGATACAGTAATAAAATAAAAATGGTTTTCACTGTTGATCAAAAGATTAATATCATTAAATGGTATTATCATGCGGATAGTGTAGAAGAAGTTGTCGGCCAATATTTGCATATCCTGATCAGCAAGTCCCTACTGCTAAAATAATTTATAATATCTGGCATAAGTTTGAGCAGTCGGGATGTATAAATCGGTGTGCAAAATGTTCTAGTGGCGATCAGGAATCTCGTCAAACACCTGACGCTAGGATTGAAAAGGAGGTCAAGGTGTGTGCTTTTGTGGAAGTAAGTGAACCTTGTTCTAGCTCCCAAATTTCTGAAGAACTTGATATTCCAAGTCGTACAGTGCGTGATATTGTGAAAAAAAATAAGTACAAAGCCTATACAATTAAAAACACTCAAGAAATTTTTCCAGAAGATCAAATAAAACGCTTGGAGTTTTGTGAAATCTTAGGAGAAAAAATTGATCAAAATGACGACTTCACAAGTAATATCCTATTTACAGACGAGTCATCTTTTTCTCTTTTAGGTCGACATAATTCTTCAGTCGTGAGATATTGGTCTCAGGAAAATATACATTTGAGTGTACCATTATAAACTCATTACCCGCAAAAGGTAAACGGTTGGGCTGGTATTTTAGCCAATCACATTGTAGGGCATTTTTTTATTGATGGTACCTTAAACTCTGAGAGATATTTACTTTTATTGCAACAAAATATTATACCCGCTGTACGAAACTTAGATGTTAATTTTGAGAAAATTCGGTTTCAACAAGGCAGATCTCCCGCTTACAACGCTAGACAAGTGCAGGACTATGTAACAAACATTTTTCCTGAACGGCTTATTTCCACAAGTGGTATGGCCTTTGCGATCTCCAGATCTGACGCCTTGCGACTACTTCTTATGGGGCTATTTGACGGAAATTCTTTACCAACACCGACATGAAAGAGCCGTTAATTTGGATGAATTGCGACTTGCGAATGACGACGTCGCTATCGGTGGGAGGTTACCGATGCAGTCGTTCTTTGTCTACTCTCTATCTGTTAGGTCTAATACATTAAAACTCAATCCGTAACATTCAACTCGCCAAACGTGTATTTTACATACTATGTCTAATTTTATGTATCTTATCCTAAACTAACATTTATACTATTATAATTTTACTATTCATTATTGGAAATCTAGTTTTTATGTGAATTATATTTTATTTTTGCATAGCTTTAAAAATTTGACAAAAATTGCTTCTAGTTTTTTATTTGTGGTAACTTCTACCATAAAGGTTGTGTGACACATGGAAGTAAGGATAGTTGACCAAGTTTCATGTTTAAAAATTGAATGGCTTGAAAATTGTTTTTTACAAGCAAAAAGTTTATGATTCAGATCATCAATTGACTTTATTTCGAATTATCACAATCGCAAATTTCTGTGTTTTTCATGTTTATTTTATATAGGTATTGATTGAAATTACCGCGTCCTACCAAAAACCTAAAATAGGATATTGACAAGTATCTTGGAAAATTATCGCTAAGGACTAAAGTGTTTACGTCCAGCCTTTTTCTAATTGAAGTATAGGTATTTTTTGTGTTTGATACATATTCCAAAAATGTGTTTTTCGAACATTCAAAGGCTTTTAAGTAGATTAAAGGGAATAAGTCTGGTTGCAAGAAATGACTTTCTTTGCTTCCTTATCTACAAACTCATTACCCAATAATCCTTAGTGAGCTTTTATCCAAACAAAGACTGTTTTTTTGTTATTTAGGCTAAGATTTACCAGAACAGTTCGAATTTGGAAAATGATTGGATGGTTTGAGTTAAGTTCATTACATAGAGTTTGTATGACTGATCTAGAGTCGGACAGAATTAAAATATTAAAGGGAGTGTTGCTATTATTGTGGTTTATAAGGTTGTGTGTCTAATAAAAGTACAGAAATACGAATAAAACTAACTTTGATTTATAAAAAAAAAGATCGGGTCACATAAAGCAAACAAACACATCGCCAGTTTGATACGGTTAATATAAACAAAGCAATAAGGAAAGCCGGCTCAGAAATCTGAGAAATATAAAAGTGCTTGCTATGGCGTTCTATATAAAAACAAACTCGTTCAATATTAATCTTTGCCTATGTCTTTGATATTTAAATATACCTTAATACTACTAATAATAATCAAGCAAATAATATCCTGAATATATATTTTTTTGTGCATTATTTAACACTCCAACTTATTCAGAATATTACAAAAAAAAATTAGACACAAAATATTCTAACAAATTTTTAGATAATGATTTTGTCAAACAGTCTACAAGTTGTTTATTCGTCTCTACATATGACAGTTAAATTTTACCGCTTTCACACACTTCACACACAAAATGAAAACGAACGTCTATGTGCTTGGTTCTCTTGTGAAATTCTGGATTGTGGGCAAGTTTGATAGCAGATTGACAGTCTTCGTTAATATTAACAAGTTCTTGACCCATTCCTATTTCATCTAATAGTGCTTTTAGCCACAGAGCTTCTTTTGTGCCAAGTGGCAAGGCAATGTACTCGGCTTCAGTAGTCGAAAGAGCGACCACACTTTGTCGTTGGCTAGACCACGTGACTGGACCATTTGCAAACATAAAAATGTATCCACTGGTAGATTTTCTAGTTTCATGGCAACCAGCATAATCAGCATCAGCATATCCCTCAACAACTGCACATTTGGTTTTTCGATATACAATAGAAAAATTCTCAGTTTTCTTTAAATATCGGAAAATACGTTTAACTGCTTGCCAATGTTCGGAACCCGAATTATTTAAAAAACGACTCACCTGACTAACAGCATACGAAATATCAGGTCTGCTTACCGAAGCCAGAAAAATTAAAGAACCATTAGCTTGACGATAGGGTTCATTTCTTGCTGAGCTGTCAATACAATCTGGAGTTTTTAGATGAAGTCCAGGTTCTGCTGGAACACTCACAGATTTTGCTTGATCCATATTGAATTTTTGAAGAATTTTTATCACATATTGTCTCTGGTGAAGCACTATAGAATGTTTTTCTCGATTGCACTCGATTTCAAGTCCAACAAATTGTTTTACATCACTCACCGTGATCTCGAAACTGTCCTTTCGGTTTCTCAGCATGTCCCGAATCAGATTTGACTACGATGATATTACTAAACCGTCATCCACGTATAAGGCCAAATAAATAGACACTCTATTTATATTTCCGGCAAAAACGCATGGGTCACTTTTCAGTTGTCCAAAATTATACTTGCTTAAGAAGGTCACAAATGTCTTATTCCAGCAGCGCGGAGACTGTCTTAATCCATACAGACTTTTTATCAATTTACCGATACTGTTGGGAACATTTGAGTCTTCATAACCACATGGTTGTCTTATGTAAGTTATCTCTTCTAATTCACCATACAGAAACGCAGTTTTAACATTAAACTGGGACATTTCACAATCATTTTCTGCTGCTAAAGCAAGTAGCACACGTATAGAGTCATATCTCACTATCGGGGCAAAAGTATCTTTATAGTCAATGCCTTCTTGTTGCATAAAACCTCGCGCCACTAAACGAGTTTTGTACCGCGTCAGGTAACCATTTTCGTCACTTTTTGCGCGAAACACCCTACTTGGTGTCTATCACTTTTGCATCTTCCGGTTTTGGCACAAGCTCCCATGTTTTGTTTTTCTGATGAGCCTCAATTTCTTCATCCATAGCCAGTTTCCATTTTTCCGAATCTTCGTTTTTAATCGCCTCTTCATATGTTTCAGGTTCAACTACTGAATAATAAACTGCAGGTCCGAAGTAATCTGGGCGTCTTAAAGTTTCACGATTACGTAAGCAGCGTGGTTCAATAACTTCAGTTATTTCTTCTTCTTGTGGCGGGTCTTCATCGTCTTTTGGATCATTTTTATAATTTCCAAAAGATAGCGGTGTTTCAGCAGTTTCATTTAAAACAGGTGTTATGACGCTTTTTTCATAAAAATTTACGTTTCGGCTAACACTAATTTTTCGAGTTTTCGAGTTCCAGAGTCTGTAGTTTTCAGAATAGCCTTCATATCCTACAAACAATTGTTTTTCACTTTTTGGATCCTACTTTTTCCTAAACTCTGAGGCAGAATAGACACATACAGATTCAAAAATTTTCATATGTTTGAGGGACGGTTATCTTTTAAACCATTTTTCATAAGCACTTTCAGAATTTTCTCTACTTAAAACTGTTTAATATATAGGCTGCTGTATTTATAGCTTCTGTCCACAATTCTCTTGGAACATCTTTGTTAAAAAGCATAGAGCGGGCACATTCCACCAGTGACCGTATTTCTCGCTCAGAAGTGCCATTTTGCTGAGGTGAGTATGCGGCGGATTTTTCATGAACTATTCCTCTCTTCTAAAAATGTTCTGAATTCATGGCTCAAATATTCCTTTCCATTATCACTTCTTAAAATTTTTATTTTATTTCCAGTGTTTTAAAGTGACTTAGTACTTCATTTTTATGTCTCATAAAATATACCATTCGGTATTCACAAAAATCATCTTTAAAGAGTCCACATTACGCTAGCCCCTCAGTGACTCAATGTTCATAGGTCCACACACGTCAGAGTGAATTATCTCCCCAGGTTTTTTAGCTTTTGGTCTCAGTGTTGAATGGAATGGTTTTCTTGGTTGTTTGCCAAACTGACATGCCTCACAGAAAAAATCATTTTCATTTGTACAAGGAAGATTTGCATTTTTTTAAAATTTTTTATTACTTGCAGGTGGACGTGTCCAAAACGTTCATGCCACATTTGAAGTGAATTACTCGTAGCAAGATTACATTCAATTTGGTTGGTTTGCTTTATACGGAAACTAATTTTTCATAAGTTGTTCTTTCGTATCCCCATGCATGAAATTCTACCATTTTTATCACGAAATTCGCATTTGTCTTTGTATGCAAAATGTGTAAAATTTCTATCAGTCATTGCTCCCACTGAAAATAAACTTCTTTGCAGCTCAGGAATAAACAAAACATTATTTATTGTGCGATCTTGCCAGACATTATTCACAAGAGCCTGAATTTCTATGGTTCCTATCCCAGTTGCCTGAATTACTCTGTGATCTGCCACTTTTACAGCAATTAGTTTACTAATTGGCTCGATTTTAAAAAACCACTTTTTCTGGTTGGTAATATGCATGCTTGCACCAGAATCACATATCCAGTTGAATTAATCTTGTTCTGTACTGGATAAATAAAATACTGAAATATCACATATGTAAGCAGATTCTGTATCGGGGAGGTGACCATTCTTATTTTTATCTTCTTTTCTTTGACTAGTCGCTTTTTGCATTCACGCGCTCAGTGTCCTTTCTCATAACAAAAATTGCACTTTACTTTCGTCTCTGCTTGTTGTACCCTTTTCTTTACTTGTATATTTGGCAAGTTCCATTTGAAGAGCTTCAACTTTCAGTGCCAAACTCGTAGTCTTACTTCACATCTGAGTATGCATAAAGTTTCCATCTAAGTAATTTATATTGGCATCCTCCTTAACCATAATCTTTGCTTTAATAGAACGAGATTTAATAATAACAATAGAGTTAAGACTCTAATCTATTTAAAAAATCTACGACATTACGGCGAGGAAGCCTTTAAATATATAAAATATGAATATTTATCTCTTTGTTAAATATAAGAATTCAAATTCAATTTCCACCAGCAAATCTTTATAATCAGTAACATCACCAGAAGTCATGCAAATTTTTGCGAGCAACTATTGCTGTATCTCCCTTCATTGAACCACTTCTGCAGAAAGCGGCTAGCATCAAATCACCAGATATAGAGAGGGGCTCACCAGGCCTCATCCAGTGTTCGGTCATTAACAACATTACAGGCATAAATGTAAAAATACATTCAGCTCATTAACTTTGTTTCGTATAGATTGCCTGTTTGAAAGAAGACATGACACACTGTTCAAAGATCCATCTTTAATAGGCCTGTTTTTTTCTAAAAAAAACACCTCGGTAGAATTATTTGAAGATCCTAAAAATACCTGCCCCTGACACCAGCAGAATCAGCATTTAGATTTCCCACCACCTCAAGCCTAGGAGGTAGCCTCGGTAACCTCTTGGAAGTCAAATTTGATGTGGAAAACTCTGTTAGGCGTTCTATTCTTGACGAATAGTTTTGCTATATTGTCTTCAACTTCGAGGATAATTTGGTATAAATACAACTGGAAACATACCATTTGCAAGCTTAAGGAGTTGTTGATCAAAATTAGGAACTGCTTGGACCATAGCTTACTATACCCAACTTATAGAAAACAAAATCTTATTTTTTAACCTAAATCAGGAAAGTAGGCAAAATTCCAGTACAATTATAAACAAAGAATGTATATAGTGAGAACACCATTGGCTAGATAAAAATGTGCAAAAAAGTAAGTTAGAATCTATTTATTTATTTATTTATTTATTTCAATATACGGCAGAGCCAGTTTACAAAAACAAAATAGATAATACAAAATACTAAACAATATAGCAATATAAATACAATACTAGAATTACAAAAAAAATATATATATACCAAGATAAAACCTCTGAAAAAACAGTCATCAACAGGGCTAAAAACTTAGCACTATCCAAGGAACGTAGGTTAAAGTGTAAGATTATTTATTTTTGATTTTAATGACCGTAAGCCGCCGGAAAATGGATCCAAACTATTTTCATTAAGGAAACGCAAAGTCCTAGTCAGTGGAGAAAAAAACCTATAGTTGGCCGAATGAAAGGGTAAACGAACCATAGAAGAGTTGATCCTTCTTTGACAGGTGTTAAAAGGAATTGCTTCCAAGATGGTAGGACAATGATATAAACCATTTAAGATCTTATAAAACGTTAAAGCATCAGAATAATGCCGTCTGACTTCAAGATTAGGGATATTAAATTGGACACTGATAGCATTATAGTCTATGTAATAATTACGAAAAATATTAACTTCAGCTCTATAAGCAAGGGATCTTAAGAATCTTCTTTGTACAGCCTCAAGGTGTTCAATATGAGAATCATAATAAGGGGACCAAATTACAGACGCATACTCAAGCAAGGAACGTACCAAAGAGTAATAAAGTAATTTGAAACAATAAGGTGAAAGATGTACACTATTTCTAGTGATAAAACCAAGACTACGCATACTCCTGTTAATAATATCCAAAATGTGCGGCAAAAAAGTTAGCTTGGTATCAAAAAGAACACTTAAATCTTTAACTGTATCAACTGACTTGAGTTCGTTATTGTTGATTGTGTATTGATAATTAATAATTTTATTAGAACGACCAAACGAAATACATACACACTTCTTTACATTCAGTTCCAGACTATTGCTATTACACCGCTCAGCAACACTATTTAAATCCAATTGAAGTAGCTCAGCATCAAGATATGACTCAATGGCTTTATACAGTTTAAAATCATCAGCAAAAGCAAGATGTTTTGAATGAACAATTACATCACTCAAATCTCTTATGAACAAGTTAAAAAAGACCGGTCCAATATGCGAACCTTAAGGCACGCCTGAAGATACTTCAATACCATTAAAAATATAATTACTTATCCTGACCAACTGTGTGCGACCAGTCAAAAAACTGTGACAAAACTCGACCAAAGTCCTACCAAGGCCCATAGCCCCAAACTTCTGAACCAGATGTTCATGACCAACCCTATCAAAGGCCTTTGAGAAGTCTGTATACATACTATCGACCTGTACAGACCTCTCAAAAGCACCAATCAAATCATACTGGTAAGTCAACAGGTTAGTCACAGTAGATCTACCCTGACAAAAACCATGCTGATGATCACTAAGCAATCGCCTACAGTGCCACGATGAATGACCTTCTTTAAAAAAGACCTAATATTCTGTCACCAAATCAGATGTCATAAGAAATTAGAATGAAAAGGTAACGCGTTAGTTATTAAAAGATAAAAGTTACCACGAAAAATAGCAATAGAGTAGGTTTATCGGGATACTCCGTCAGAAGGGAGGTAGAAGAAGTAAAGGTGGTACCTGCGGACACGTGTTTCTGCTTTTTGGCTTCTTTAAGATCACGGACAAGAGTAAACAACCACTTTGTGTTAACGGCTGTAGTACCTCCGTTTTTGGCAGAAAAATATAGCATCAGCAGTAAGAAAGCTTAAGCTACCTGTGTGATATATCTATCGAGAAATCTATTCTTTTGCCATTTAACTTTTTGTCCCAACTTTCTTTCTTTAACTTTTTGCCAATATAAATTTGACCAAGAGTCTACCCAACTCTTTAGTTTATTTCATGTGTGGTGTCTCAACTTAATACTTACCGCAGAATATGGGCAGTCCGCATATGACACATTTTTGTATTTCGCTAGGTGATATGTGGCCCAAAATTTTTTGAATATGTCTGAAAAACACCTGTGATAAAGTTACACCCCATAACAGGTATTATTTCAGGCTAACAAACCACATTCTGTTTATTTCTATTGCGAAATTTTAGGCATTTAAACTTCTTTTGTGTAAAGATTTTCATCAGTTGAAACAGAAACTACTATAATTTAATATATGCTATCATGCTATAATAATTGTCCTATCCGTATGTATTAGCTGGTCGTATAGGATGGTAACGATGTCAGTCCTTGTCAGTATTGATTTTCATTATTTTCTTCTCGTAATATTTAGTTCTTACACCCTGGTTTTGTAAGGCTGTAATACGAGCTTTAATTCTTACGTTAATTTTTTTATTCTGTTTAAAATAATTACTAGAGAACGGTCTAGAATGGGTTCTTAGGTTCTAGGTTTGGCCCATGTTACGTGAACCAATCTCGAACCACGATACTCTCAGTTTTCAATTCTCAGATTCTCTATTTATTTAGGTTGTCACTCCTTAACATGCAATAAAATTATTGAAAATTAACTTTTAGTAATTAATTCAATTAAAAACAAATTTAGTTAATATCTGATGAAGAATTCGAAGCCACCATTAGTTTGTAAAATAAATACGAGAGCAAATATTATACAATAGTCCTAAAATAGCCAGTAAATTCCTATGGCAATGCACTGTAATTTTAAAGCACTAGAGATAAACTACATCATCATAGCTCGTAAGCTTTAGTTGAAAACTTTATCCAGACAGAACAATAATAAATCCGTTTTCCAGACAACCGAATCCAATCGGGAACTAAAACCATTACGTTTTCAGAAGGGGCCAAAAAATAAAACTTACCTCTTATAATCCTACCAGCGTAAAAAAGAAAAGTTTTTACTGCCCCCGACTAGAGAAGTAAACGAATCAATTTAATAGGCTTCAGTGGGAGTTAACTACAGGATGATGAATTGCCTTGAATCCCTTTGCTTCAAAACAATTAACCATGAGCCGACTTATTCATGACAAACTATATAATTTTTGTCAAGTATTAACAAAAGTGGTAATAAAAATGTTTTCTAAAGTAAACCTTTTTTGCACAATTGATTGTGTGTGGCTGAATGTATATATAGTTCATGTTATTAAGGGTGATGAGGCATGACTTCACCAATAAATATTCCAAGCACTTTGAGCAAAAAATCGGGTAATAAAACTGGAAAAAACAAATTGCTACAAATAATTTTTAAGCTTTTAACTCTGTCATTAGGAGACATAATTGGTATGGTTTAAATAAAAAGGTGAAAACATTTCTAAAAAGCAGAATGAATTCGCAATATTAAATGTGGAAAACTCAATTCGGTATCGTCGGATTGGGAGTTACGGAGATTTAAAATAACGATTGAAAATGCACTTCGCTGTACTGAGTGTCTTGTTGACTTTAATAATTGAAGACGTACTTGGGGAATTGACTTTTAGTCTTTTTTTCTTTTTTTGGGGTTCGCCCATTGTGCCCGTATACACCTCAGCCTAAAGGCTTATCTCCGATATACATTTGTACTACCCAGCCTAGTATCTTGCTGCTTAAGTGTTCTGGGTTTGTTCCTCCCAGGTACATCAAATGTACACCAAATATGAGGAGTCTCTAGAAATTTTTCGTCTATTTTTAATTTTATAAACGTGTTTTCTCTCTTTAGCTGTCTCATTTCTGGTGAGTTTTCTTTTTTCCCAGTTCCTGATCTCACTGCGGAGTGTTCTTCTTGGCACTCCCAGTGCAGGTTCCAGTCCGATGTAAGGTTCCGTAAAGCCTTTTTTTGCTAGTTCATCGGCTTTTTTATTTTCTGGAATACATGTATGTCTCGAACCCCATGTAAGCCTAACTGAGGTCCAGTCTCCTAAGCTTTTCAGTCCTATGAGGCATTCCCAAATTCCTAAACCAGGATTGATGTAACTCTAGGATTCGATAAGGCCCGTAGGGCGGTCTGGCTATGTTATTATTAGGATCTGCTTTTTAGTGTATGCTTTCCTAATGGGTTTTCTAGCACATTCTAGTGTTGCAAATATTTTTATCTGAGAAACTGTGCCATGTCTTCCAAGACCAAGAGGATGGGACGTTTCATGCTTAGGCTTTTCTCCAAAAATTCCAGCTCGTGTTCTCTTGTCGGTACCAAATCTGTGTACCAGATAAGATCTCCGTCTGGTTACTTTCATTCCATTCTTTTCTTGCTTTTGGATACTCAACTTTGAATGGTGGCAAATGCAATACTTTGGAATCATGTGATCCGAAATCATTTCTGATTTGATTGCCTCACAGATTCTTGATATTCTTTGGTCTTCTCTCAAGTTAGCTTGACTGTTCCCATTCGCTTCAGTCATAGCTTTGCTTCTCTTTAAATCACCAGGTGTAATGGTAGGAAGTTAAGAAGAGCTTCCATGGATGCGGTTGGTGTAGATTTTATGGCTCCTGTTATGCCTAGACATGCGAGCCTTTGTATTTTGCTTAACTTAAGCTTGCCTTCTACTTGCAGGGTTTTTGGTTACCACCTTGTGCAGCAAAAGTTAGAGTGGGCATTACTACTCTGGTATAGATCCAGTGTACCATTTTGGGCGATATTTCATCTCTCCCAATATAGGAATTTCTTTACCATGCAAGAATAGTTGCCCAAGGTCATCAATCTTTCGTCTTTTGGTAAATGGTACAATTGCGAGTTTAAGAGAACCGATCTTAAAACCTGCCCTCTTTGTCCAGTTTTTCACGATATTCAGAGCAGTTTGCATTCTTTCTTCCACCGTTGTATTAAATTGTCTTTGAACTAGCATGACCAAGTCATCTGCATATCCTAAAGTTCTAAAGCTTTTTTCCGCAAATTTTTATAGTATCCCGTTTATCATTATGGACCACAGAATAGGCGACAGAACACCTCCCCGTGAACATCCCTGAGTTACAAAGCCTTCTAGGGTTTCATTTAGCAGTTCACATCTGACTGACCTACTTCTGATCATGCAGTCTATTCACATGCATGCCCCCGCGTCTATTCCAGGTTCTCCTGTGATCCTAGAAATAGACTTAAATGGTAAATGGTCAAAAGCTCCTTCGACGTCCAGGAAGGCAGCTAGTAACACCTCTTTAGTTTTCAGAGTTTTATGTGCCACAGTTACGAACCTATGTAGCGCCGTCTCTTTAAGCACATTGGTATTGCAGCAGAGGGTTTTCAACCAATACTCCTGTGCACAAATGCACCTAATTTGTCTGTCGAGCAGTTTTTCTAGCGTCTTCAGAAGAAAAGACATAAGACTTATCCGTCTGAAACATTTCACTTGATAATAGTCAGTTTTTCTGGCTTTAAGGATAAAAGCAACCCGTACCGGCCTTCATCTGAAAGGGATATATTCATAAGCTCGCCTGCTCTCTAATATCTCAGTCATTATTATAGTTTATTTATTAATACATCTAGTCCTTCTTGCATCATTGCTGCAATGATTCCATCTGGGTCTCACAACTGTATTATCAACTGGGGATATCTCACAACTGCATTGCAGGTTCTCAGTTCACGTCGTTTTGTACTGTCCTGATTGCCAGTTATATTGTCTTTTATAACGCACCCAGAAAAATGTACCCAAAAATGTTCGGTCAGTGTTTTTTTTTTGTGGTTGTATACTCACCATCGTTATTGCCTAGGCAGTTAATCGTGCTGTCTTGCTTCTTGGCAAGAACATTTTGGAGTCTAGTTCAGTCTGAAACGCTTTCCAGTACCTCGCAGTACTTCCCCCAAGAGTCCCTTTTTGCCTGCCTTAGCCGCTTATTGTAGTTAGTTAGAGATGTCCTATAGGTTTTCCATCTTTCACTGTATTTGATATTGTTAAATTCTTTTCTAACAGTCCTTCTTTTCTTTTTAAGGTCTTTGCTCCACCATACGGTTCTTTTGAATGCAACTCTTTTGATTTCCTCCACATATTCATTTAGTTTGTTTGTGTCACTTATCTTTACACCAACCCGCAATAGCTCGCGATAGAGTACTAGTTTAAAGTTACCTCAATCGATTCTTTTCGAATTTTGAGAAGTTCTTATTTTGCGGTCAACACCTGTAATTTGAAAACAAATGAATCTATGGTCCGAGAAACTCTCCTCCATGGATACCTGCCAGTTTTTAATAGAATTATTTATGGAATTAGAACATACTGTTAAATCTATAACTTAACTTCTTTGTCTTGTAACAAAGTGTGGCTATTACCTTTGCTTACAATGTCTAAGTTGTTTGCCGTTATAAATTGAAATAGTGACTCATCTTTGGGGCTCATGTTGGTGCTTCCCCAAATGTGATGATGTGCATTTGTATTACATCTGAGGATCAGCTCAGTTCCTGATTACCCGCTGCTTCTTACTAGTCTCTTTACGGCATCTGCTGGCAGAAGCCTTGAGTCATCATAAGGAAGGTATGCCGATCTGATTACAAAGTTCTTCGGGCTCCCCTTATTTATTATTCTCACTGGTACTAGGTCCATAGAACAAAGCGAGTCATGGGCAGTACTTGGAATTTTTTTTTAGCAAGAATAGCGGTTCTTGGTCTGTGGCTGGACCTGTCACAGATAAGTATTCCAGTGACACTCCCAAGACCTCTTATTATCCGCTTGTTGGTTTAGGGTGCTTGAATTAGGGCAATATCAAGCTCAAGCGACTTTATTGCCCTGCAGAGT
Organism: Anthonomus grandis grandis; assembly: GCF_022605725.1. NCBI lineage: Eukaryota > Metazoa > Arthropoda > Insecta > Coleoptera > Curculionidae > Anthonomus > Anthonomus grandis. The sequence goes on from NC_065561.1 coordinate 659,533, forward strand.
GCAGCAGGTGCTGTTCTACTGTGGTGCAGGTTGATCTGCACGACCCTCATTTATCGGTTTTCACCCTCCTCAATTGATAGTAGACTTTAAAGCTTGCTTTTTCCAGAGGCTTGTACGATGCCGCATCCAGCGGATAGGCCACATTTTGTCTTTTCTCCTCTGTCTTGCGGCTCAGGTGGTGCTAATCTTCCGTTTTCAAGTCCGGATTCTATGCCTTAAGACGGATCCTGACCCTTTCTTCTTCGGCATGATCGGGGACCCAGCCGATCACCTTTGGTGTCTTGGCAATGTCCTTGGCCTTAATAGCTCGAAGCTTAACCCGTTCCAACATGCTCTTGAACCTGCCGATGGTCGTTGACAGTCACTCCTTAGTCGCGCAGGTCATCCATAGGGCCCCTCCAAAGAACGAAGCCTCCAGAAACTGCACTGGATTCTGGTTGGTTATTGCCAGAGAGTCCATTTCCTCTCTAACTTTCTCCTGAACCAGCCCACCTTGTTCCTGGCTCAAGAGTATTTCCGGGTGCCTTCGCCGTAGTCGACGTGTCTGTGTGTAGTCTCTTGCGTTTCTCATTCTCCTGCTTTCTCTCCGTTGGGCACTTCTTTGGCTTTTTAGTTTCTTTTGTCTCTTTATGCTCCTGTTCTGCGATTCGGAGACTTTAGCCTTTTAACTATTCCGATCATATTGACCTCCAGTCAATTTTTCTACTACCTGCTCTTCTCTTAGACGGTCCGCGGGTTGCCCCGCCCCCTGATCAGAAGATTCAGCAGCATCTGGTAGTTTTTTGTTACTCAAGTCCATGAGAGTTTGCAATAGGGAGAAAAAGAGTTCCGCGTCCGCTTATGTAACATATTTCTTACTTTTGATTCATTGAAACCTCTTTTACCTTATCAAGGCATGCCTTGATCAATTCTTGGCAGGATGCCTAAGATTTAATTGGAAACTTAGCGAGGTGAGTGATAGACCATTTCTTTGTTTGTACCGGCTTTTTGACATTGAGCTTTGTTATTATCACTAAAAAATTGTTTCAAAATTTCTTTTCTAATCATTTCTTTTCCGTTCTTATCTTCGATTTCTTCTTAACCGTACCACTGCCTTGAAGGTTTTGAGTTCTGTGATGTGTCACTATTGACACCAGAACAGTCTGGTTTTCTGGTCATCCACGGTGAGGAAACTTAACCTAAAAATGAGCCCCATTTCATACATATAGGACTCGGACAGACTGCCTAGTTTATCTTGGTAAAGCTCCATGTGTTGCTGACTGGAGACTAGGAGAATTCAAGCCAGTTTTATTATATTTATTAATCTTCTGAACCTTTTTCTACTTCTAAATAATGTATTATTCTTAACTTATTGTTATAGTTGATTAAGGTTGATTAGTGGGATATAAATGCATAGCCGAAGCCCATATAACCTTGGGTTGTGTGTTCATATCTTTCCCGCCTCACTCAATAACTTTATATATTATATACTATTTTCCATACAATTAAATTTTAAATAATTTGTCAAACTGCTGGGTATTACCTGAGAATTACATATTTTGGTAGTAATTTTAATAATATATCCATTATCCACTAAAGAAGGTTCATGAACTTTTCCTGTGGTATTCGTTTAATTATTTTCATTTTAATTCAATCTGATTGAAGTAAAGCATTGAATACCCATAAGCTATAATCTAACCTAAAGTGTAACATAACATTTCAAATTATTATTCTATAAGGAGTGATCATTGACTATATTTTACAAATATTGGATAAAGTGTAAAAAGGGGGTTATGTGAATAAAATGGGTTATTGTTGTTGGGAACTGTTGCCTCTGAGTGCCATAGCATAATCCAAATTGTTTTTACTGAAATTTAAATAATCAGGTAAGAAATTTTCATAGTTTTAGTAAAACTATGTGGCAAAAAAACTATTTGGTTCTCTTTATTATTATTTTATTAATTTGCAAACTGTGACTTGTATTGATTCCTTACCTACGAACGCCCAGCCTCCAATAATTCTGAGTTACCATCTGCAATACTTGTGTATAATTTAACATTGTGCGGTAGTACTTCGGGACACTGCACTTGCCGTAGCAGCGACACCGACGTGCAAGTAGACACTCGAGCCCGTGGATCGTAGGAAGCGACGGTTCACGTCGCAACACACCAAATCATAATTATTAATTATTAAATATTAAATTATTAACGTTACACATATATTCATATAAGCGCTAAAAATCAGTATCTCTAAAGTTATAAAGTATATCATCATCTATTGCTTACTTAGTTATTTTTTTTTATATGTTAAACGAAAAAAAAATCCAATAAGATTGGATTATGTGCTTCTTCAGTCAAAATCACGTTTATGGCCTTTAAGCTTTATAAAAAGGAGGCCATAAAATGACGTCATTGGTTTGACCTTGAGTGGACGTCTTTAAGGTCAAATAAAGGTCAACTTAATTTTTTTGCATAGAAATCTCAATTTTTTTAACAGTATCTAATTAAGCGTTAAAAAATAAGTAATTTTTATCTGACACTTTTTTACATGCGACCTCTCCTTTTCAAGATATTAGTTCTTGATTCTTTTACGAATTTTTTCCTTGACAATGACATTTGCTCTTGTAGGTAGTATCTGATGATATATCAAAAGGAGTGAAAGTATCTTATGATAGAATTTTATTATCAACGGAATCGAAAATTTGAAAACAAAACGTACAAAGTTCAAATAAAAGAATTTGAAACAAAAAAGTCAGAAAATTATTTCAATAAATGTTCAAAGTGTTGACCTTCCACTTCTATACATTTTTCGACTCGCTTTCTAAACGATCGATGAACAGAGTACAGCATCTGTGGAGTTATCTGCCCGAAAACCAACGTGAATCGCAGCTTCATATTTTCGGGAGTCGTTGGTGGATCGCGATATACGATCTCCTTTAAATAACCCCATAGAAAAAAATCTAAGGGCGTCAAATCAGGTGACCGTGGCGGCCTGTGGACTGCTCCACCGCGACCTATCCAACGTCCGCTAAAGTCACGATCAACACTTTGCGCGCAACGCGTGAATAATATGCAGGACAACCATCATGCTGGTACCACATATTATGTAGTCTCACTTCGAAACACACATCTTCCAAAAATACGATATTTTTGGCCTGTAAGGACACCATCAATAAAATAAGGTCCTATGACTTTATCATTGATGATGCCACACCAGACATTTACAGACCATGGCCGCTGATGTTCTATCGCTCGAAACCACCTGGGATTTTCACTGCCCAATAATGAATGTTATGACGATTAACTACACCATAGTTTATAAATGAAGCTTCATCGGTGAATAAGACGCGCAGAAAGACATTGTTATTTTCATGCAACCGATTTTGAGCCCATTCTCAAAACAACACTCGATTTTGGAAATCATTCCCGTAAAGATTTTGATGTAACGACAGGTGATGTGGATGAAACTTGTGGCGTTTCAAAATTCTCAGGACACTTGTTTTGGAGATTCCAGAAGCAGAAGAAATTGATCGTGTGCTGACTCCAGGATTATGGGCAACTGCAGCTAAGACGGCAATTTTATTATTTTGACTGGTAATGTCTTTAAATTCTCTTTATTGTTCTCACACTTCCATATTTTATAAAGTGGTTCACTACACAATAAGATAATGTTCGCGATGGAAGTCGCCGTTGAGAATATCGCATGGTATACAGTTCAATGGCTCTATTAATATTCTGTTCAGATTCACCATAGATAAGAACCATTTTAACTTTTTCATTTATTGTTAGGCATTCCATAGTCACTCAACAAAATAGTCAAATACTTGATAACTGAACGAATACTGTGAACCAAAATAATCTCTCATTTACTTTATTCATCAGTATTTGTTTACAATTGCCTGAAATACCTGGGATAAATACGTGAGATCTGTTCACTATAGAAAATTTTCGCATCATAACAACACGCATTGATCAACAATGCCTTGTCACAACAATATTGAAGAATTGCTGAACCAAAGCTATTCCTGTTTCTAATGTCATTGTCAAGAAAAAAATTCGTAAAAGAATCGAGAATTAATATCTTAAAAAGGAGAGGTCGCATGTAAAAAAGTGTTACATGAAAGTTATTTATTTTTTAACTCTAAATCAGATACTATAAAAAAAATAGAGGTTTCTATGCAAAAAAGTGAACTTGATCTTCATTTGACCTTGAACACGTCCTCTCAAGGTTAAACCAATGACGTCATTTTATTTTTGGCCCCCTGGAAACCATTCAAACTTCACATGAAACATTTTCTGGATACATGTTTAGTTTTCGAGATATTGCGAAGTTAAATGGACCACCCTGTATATTGAGTAAATCTGTGTAATCCTGAGGTGAGCACCAAATTGAGGTTTTTAATAAATAATCACATCTCTTCAGGAGCATCTAGTTTTTCTCTAATCTTCCTACTATAAATATTGACACATTAATTGCCCTTCAAAGCCTCTTTAAAGTACTTAATTTGCTCTTCAAGAACAGTTAGTTATTAACTTTGTAATTTTGGCAATGGAGTATTTGCCACAATTTTTGATATAATCACAAAAAGGAGATATTTTTGTTTCCAATTTACTACTAACGATTTAATTTTTCTCGAAATCATGGACTGAATTTTGACCATTATCAGGTGTTGAACATCTTGCGCTGCGAGACATTTTGAAAGTCACTGGTTGAATTTAAACGCGACGCAGATGCCTTTTAATTAATTTACAAAAGACGGTAGTTATTGTACTAAATTAGCTTTTAAAATGAACTGGTGCGTGACCACAAAAATACCAGTTAAATTAAAAAAAATAGTGACACTTTTGGGTACGTTACTTTAACATAACTTAACTTTCTCGTTAAGTTGTTATACCATTAGGAAATGTTTTATTTAATCAATAATAAAAAGTACCGTCAAATGGGGTTAAGTGAATCAAAATAAGTGGTTTTTTTCGTTTTTCTGCCAAAGTATTAAATTAAAAAATATGTAAAAAATATTGTAGATTCTGGTAAACGTCTTAAAAGATTTTGTTAAAACTTGTAAGCATTTAAGCATGGAGAGGTCCTCCATTTTTTTTGATAAAGTCTGATTCACTTTACCCTCCGGTTTGGGGTAAAGTGAATCATGTATTAGAAGTGCTGTAAAATTCACTTTAAACATAATGTGGGTAAAATGAATCAACAAAAAATAAAAAAAGAAGATTTAAACGGAAAAAAAACACTTAAAAAAAAACAAATTCTTTATTCTAAAGGTAACAAAAGTAAGATTAAGTAACAAAGTCTTATTCTATAACACATTCTATCACAGAATATTAAGGCTTTATAAAAACAACAAACTTAGGAACTTTTCTTTAAACAAAAGTGGCACTCTTGGTAAAAAAAAACTTAAGTCTACATACAAAACATAGGAAAATTAACAAAAAAGAAATTACTCCAACTTTTTAAATTCGTCGTTGTCTAAGTTAAAAACAAATTTACCCCTCTTGAAAGACTTTTGACGCAGTTTTCTAATAATTTGGTCTTGGCTTATTAGGCAAAGGTCCTGTATTTCTGGATAAACAAAATACCCCTTTTCCGAGTTTCCCTTTTTTCTCATGGCATTTATAGTAAATTCTTTTTTCTTTGAACAATTCTCGATTTTGCCAACAAACAATCGATCTCGTTTCTCGGTTGGAAACTTTGCAATAATAAACTCCCCAATCCTTGGCTCCATGGATAAGTCTGTGTCGATCATGTAAGTATCATCATTCGATGTCGACGGACGGATTTGGATCAAACTCGTCAAAGTTTTCAACAATATTTTCGAAATTACTTAGGGAAAATTCTTTATCTAACTCTCGATCTAACTCATCATCCGATATTTCCAGGGCTCTTCTTTCGTTTTTTTTCATGTTTTTTTTTAGATGATTTTTTTGTGGGTGTTTTATCTATTATCGTTGATAATAAACTTTGACTTGACACACTTTTGCCAGCCTCGATAATAATTTTTTTTCCTCTCTTTGTTGATTGATTCGGGGTAGTTTTTAAATTTTTTAGGTGACTGATTATTGTGTTACTCCAGGCCTGATCATTATTCTCACCATTTTCATCGATGTGTAAATTTCGTGGAATTTTATTTAAAACTTTGTTGGGATCGAGCGGAAAAATTCCACATGCCTTAAAACCAGCAATGGAATTTTCTTTCGACTTTATGCCAACCTTTTCCACACTCTGTCTCAGCAGCCTTGGAAACTCCGTTTTAGGAATGACTCCACGGTGTTTTAGTTTCCATTGTTCCAAGGTGGATCTCCATGCAGCTTTTAAAGGCCTAAAATACGCGACATCGAGCGGTTGAAGCAAATGAGTTGAATTGGGAGGGAGTAAGACAAAATCAATTTCATTATTCTCACATTGCTGTACGACATTAGTGGTAATGTGGCAATTTAAGTTATCGCCTATTAAAACTTTACGCTCAGCAAGCTTTCGAAAATAAGGTATGACAATTGTCTTAAACCAGTCCTCAAATATATCAGAGTCAAACCATCCACTCATGCTTCTGTTATATCTTGCTCCTTCAATTCCTCCCTCTGTCCAACCATCATAGGAATGTTTTGCCTTGTATACCGTATATGGAGGCAGTAATGTTCCATCAGCGGCTATTGCAAACATCACAGTTGTGCTGGTCTTTGAGGAGTCTATTAACCTATGGGCATGCTTTGCACCTCTTTTTGTAATTACTTTAGCCGACCCGGGATCATCCACAAAATTGGTCTCGTCGTAATTGATAATATTTTGAGCAGGGACGTCTTTCAACGTGACCTGCAAGTTTTCAAAATATTTTTGAATAACCTCGCGGGTTAATGCACCTCTAACGCGTTTTGTATTTTCAGCCAACTTAACGGTAAGGTCTTTATTTCTGCTCATAAAACTTTTGAACCAGTCCATCCCTGGCATATTTTTTTTAAATCTGGAATCCCTTACTCCTAGTCTATTTAGATATTGTTGCACAATTGCTCTAACATCTGTACTTTTTAATGGGAATCCCCAGTCGGCGCAAATTTTGATTGTCCCCTTTAGTCTTAGCTCTTGCTCACCACTTAGTACAGGCTGTCGACCATATTTTAAAGAATATTTGCCATGATATCTTCTTTGAATGGTACTGAAAGGTACACCAAATCTTTCAGATGCTTGTCTCATGGACATATCACCTCGTCTAACCGCTGCCACTGCTCGACGAACATATTCTTGATCGTAGTTACATTTTCCCTGCGGCCCCAATTTTTTTTTGTAAATTCTCGGCATGCTAAAAAGACCAAAACTAATAAAAAAATATTTCTTATATAAAAAATTATTTAAAAAAAAAGTTCTAAAAAATTTAATCATAAATTTACAGCGACACTTAAATGATTCATTTTACCCATTAAAGTTACCATCTTAGAAAAAAAAATGCTAAAATTCAAAAAAAAAAAAATTTACCAAAAATTAAGCACAAATTTGTTTATTAATGTCTAATAAACACATTAATTACATTCAAGTAAATAAATATTAATATTGATCACTTCCGCAACCAATCGTTTCCAAAGTTTTGTAAAATACAAAAAAATCGTTTAACCGGAACATGTCGTTATGGTACTCACGTGTATTTTTTTGAGCAGCGAAACACACCCTACCACATACAAAGACATACTAACGAGGTCATCTCGATGCAATAATGTCACTATATGGGGCAGGTCTGCGACGGGATCGACTTTTTTGCGGAAATACCCGATTAATTCATTTTACCCACTATGATTCACTTAACCCCGTTTGACAGTACTACGAATATAGCTTCGAAGGGTGCAATTGAAAAGAATTTTTTACGAAGATTTAGATAAGGTATAAAAGCAAAGGTCGTCATTTAAGAGTATAAAGTCATGGAGTATATTATTTTGTTTCTCCCTACCTATTATAAAAGTCATTATAAAGTTTATAAAAGTAGTGAAGTTTTCAAATTGTCACCCTCTATATTTGCCATTTTTTGCCTCCGAGCTAAATAATTCTTTGATCTCAAGAAAAAATATATATATTTTTTTGTATTGTTATTATGTTAACTTTATGATAAATAATGTCTTTATATATATTTCGTTTTATAAAGAAATGTAAAAAAATATACATTACATACAGTGCTCTTTATTTTTTGAACGGATCAATGCAAAATATTGAAACTTGAGTTAATGTAATAATTGATGAATGAATATTATGTTTTAAAGCAAAATTGACACATGAAAATTTCAATATAACTGCTAGGCGCCATCTTGGAAAACAAATTTAATGGAAAGGGTGGTCTTATGGCACATCATTTTGAAGCTCCTGACGAGTACTTCATAACCCTAGAATTGAATATCTTTACATACTACAAAATGGTGGTACATTTAATAATTACCTGAATACCAAAACACTGACATGCAAATATCTACAAATAATTGTTATTCCCTGCCATATCCACAGCGACAGCGATAATTTCTATACAAGTTTGTTTTGGTTTTTTTTCGTTGACAGTATTAAACAAATATCATTGTACAGTTAAAATATTCTCATTTAGTTTTCGGTTTTAGTGGTAGTAGTTTAAAATGGTTAATTCTCGTCTATTGGAAGAAAATATCAAAGCGATTTTTATTTACGGTGCGACGTGTAACTTTCACGAAACCTAAAGGATTTTCAACGATTATCTCCCGAATCATCCTATTCGTAGAAAATATTTACGGGAACTCGTATTTAAATTGACAACCACTAGTAGTGTAAACAACAAAAAACCCCCAGGACGTCCATCCATTTCGGAAGAAAAGCAACTTCAAATAATTTGTGAGATGATAGTTAATCCCCAACAATCAACTTTCTCCGTCGCGAATGAACATGAGGTTTGTTCTTCTACTGTATAGAGATTTTTGAAAAGGAATAAGTATCATCCGTACAAAATCCAAATGGTACACCAGCTAACTGAAGCTGACCCTGATCGAAGAACAGAATTCTGCGAAACTATGACGGAAACAATTACGCGGCAACCTAACTATCTTCAAATTTGTTTTAGTGATGAATAGGGGAGAAGGGGGCATGTTCATTAAAATTTCCCGCCTCTGGCGCGATAACCGTTTAAAAACCGCACGTGGTTGAAGTAACTAGTGCAAGATGGCAACTGTATTATGCAGCGGCTTCCACGACTTGTTGTATCGCAAATACGAATAAACCTTTTTTTCAACTTTTTTCTTGTAATATTTCCTACTTAAACAAATTAGGCTCAACACCAAACTGTAAAGAGCACATTTAATCTGCAGTAGGTCGTCAACTAGACTAGGTATGTAGATCGTTTTGTGAAAATATGTGACTTTTGAGGTTAGGATAATTTTAGCAAACGTGGTTGAATTCGAGTGTAAGCTCAAGGGGTGTCTTTGAACTTTAAAATGGGGCACTGTTGAATATTGTTCAAAGGTACCCCATTAGTAGTAAAAAAGGTTTCTAAGTAGCATTGTTTTTCCAGATTTGCAAATCACGATGGTAAGATAATATAAGAGGAAGAAGAAGGAAACTGGGTTTACTGAGGAAGACATGGAGAAGGCGATAGCGGCTGTAAAAGAAAAATAAATGTCTTTAAGAAAAGCTGCAGAAGTTTCCGGCTTAAAAAATACTGCTTTGTTTTACCGCTTGAAAAAACAACCCACGGAGCCGGTGTTTTCCTCTAAGCATACATTCAAACAAGTGTTTAATAATGATCAAGAACTTATGTTGGTAAAATATATTTAAACGTGTTCTAAACAATAGAAATAGTTGACCTTCAAAACTTCAACTGAAGATGAAGAAAAGTTGGAAGCAATCAATATCAACACCGTAGATTTCAAAGAAGTCTACCACCTAAAAGATTTCGCCAGTCAACTCACCCCAATCCAGGAAATCCATGAAGAATCTTTACCAACCTATATGATAATAAGCATTATAGTTACATGTCTTGTCATCATACTTTTAATATTGCTCTACAGAAGCCAATTGTTTTTCTATGCCAGAACGCGATGCCAGAAGAAGAAGAAGCTACCCTCTGAACACATCCAGTCCGAAGCTGAGCTCCAAGATACCAAGCAAACTCATTCCATTATGTTTGCTTCTTAAGGAGGGAGGAGTTACATAGTCACATAGTGCCTATCCAGCAGCGGCCCACTTTAATGCCAGCCTAGCTTTTTTTAGTTTATAAATATAAGTTAATCCTAGTTTTGTCATTTTTATTGTACCTAAACTACTGTACTCTGTATCGTACTTAAATATATTTTGTTTTTAAAAACAATCTTTCGCCACACAAATCTATAATTTGCTATAAAAACACTTTCCTTATCGTAGGTGACAGTTACCATTCCCTGCAATACCTCTTTCGCATTCCAGTCACAACAATTTCAAGAATTGTGCCGGAGGTTTGTGACGCGTTATTTACAGTGTTAAAAACTGATTATCTTCGGGTAAGTAATTTTCTTAATACTGCGTTATTGGAGGAACGGTTGTGGTTGTATTTATTATCTGCACCTCTTGATGATGATTAATTGCGCTGAGTTCAAATAAAAAAATAAAATTAAAAAGTTAGTGAAGTCACGATGAAAAAAAAAGGAAAAAAAAAGTAATTTAGTGGACTGTAAACACTTAATGAAATTAACTAAAAACTTGGAAAACGCTGTTGTGAGACCTTACCTTCTATTATCGGTGGCCGAGATTTGCGAATTATCTACACTTTCACGCTAGCGATTTTTCGGTGTTGAGTCGCGACTCTAAACTGTTTGACGCTTAGAGCTCGAATGAATCGCGCACTGTTTAAGGCCTCAAAACGAGGAGTTGAAATTCAAGAAAACAAATAATTTATTTAAACAAATGAAATACTTCCTTAACAAGGTGAGTCAACCAAAGGCATTAAATTTAACTAAAGAAAAATACCGAGTGATAAAAGAACATGAATTAATATGAACTAAATAAACTAAATGAAAACTGAACACTTGAAAACTTCCAACCGAATTTGAAGTAGATGGATATGAAAAAGCATTAGGTGACATAAAAGGTGTCGCAGTTGTTGATCCAGAAAATTCCGTTTCATCTTCCTTGCTTATTTCTAATATAGCCTTCTGGATTATACGTTTTAATCTTCTTTTTCTTTCAGCTGAGCGTAGCAGCTGCCGTAATTCACAAGCAACATATTCTCCAAACACAGTATAATCGTCTGATTCTGTATTTAGTATGTTTAGTGCCTTCTTTAATGCTTTATCATCTTTAACTTCTGTGTTTTTCGCTTTGGATTTTAGTTTTTTGAAAGGAGTCTGACTTGATATTAATGGTTTATTTACGTTATCTGACTGTGACTCTTCCAAAAAATTTTTGTCTTCAGAGGAAACCTGTAAACAAAAAAATAAGCGTATAAGTAGTCGTGCAGCTTTTAGGTTCTTCTCAGGTAGAATGGCATAAAGTAGCAAAGGAGTTTGAAAACACTTGGAATTTTCCAAATTGTATAGGCGCTCTAGACGGCAAACATGTGGTTATGAGAGCACCAAAGAATAAAGGCAGTCTTTATTTTAATTATAAAGGAACTCATAGCATAGTCCTTATGGCATTAGTTAATGCAAAATATGAATTTCTTTATGTGGATGTCGGATGTAATGGACGTATATCTGACGGTGGGGTATATGCAAACTGTTCTCTATCTAGAGCTTTAGAAAACAACTTCTTAAACATACCTGTACCAAAGCCATTGCCGGGAGAATCTGAAGACGCACCTTTTGTTGTTATTGCAGATGATGCCTTTGCCATGACACCATATTTAATAAAACCTTTTCCGTTTAAAAACCAACCCAGATTTAATCAAGTTTTTAACTACAGATTGTCGAGAGCAAGGCGTGTTGTTGAAAATGCTTTTAGCTTAATATCAGCTCGATTTCGTGTTCTTAGACGACCAGTAGAACTTCCTCCAGGAAAGGTTAAAAAAAATGTACTTGCAATATGTGCTTTGCATAATGTTTTACTAGCCCAAAAAAAATTCTGTACATTCATAACATGCACCACATGGGACATTTGATGTTGAAAATGATGGGCATCTTATCAATGGAATCTGGAGAGATGAAGGAATGCCTGTATAGGTAGAAAAGTTTATAAAGAACCGGCTTTTTATATTATTTTTAAATTATTCAATTGTCTAATAATTTAAAAAAATAAATGAAAATTAATTACTGTTAAAAATTATATTATTTAAAATATACTTTGATTTTAGGTGACAAAATAATAGGTATTTAACTTGTAGGTATATATGTACAGCCTAGAGTGTGCATGTGTATATTAATTTTTTTACTTTCTAATTTTTTTTAGATGTCACCTAAGAAAGTAGGTAAACAAGGACAAATAATTCACAGCCAAGGGAGGGAAATTATTTCTAACGTGGCAGCTTTTATGAAAAAAGAAGCAGAGCAAGGAATTACTATTCCTTTGAAAAATATTAGGTAAGTGAACAATATAAATTCATATTTTATTGTAGGATGTTTTCAAATTGTAATTTTTATTATATTGATAACTTACAATAATAGTATATAATTATTTTAGACAACGTACGTTAGCTGCCACTCGAGTATCCCAGTCAACTTACAGAACTACCTTCCTGTTCCTTTACCAGTCCAAGGAAAAAAAGGCTAAGAAAATCTCAGAACATTACTTTGACCCAAATTAAAGATATAAAACAAATAGTGTATGATTTCTACATAGTTGAAAAAAGAAGACCTACTCTAAAATGTAAGTACAGTATATTTCAGTCAGTTGTAAAATCCAAGTAATTTACTTACCCTACATTGCAATATAACACTAGAATATTTTATTATTTAGACAAAAGTGGCACCTGTTAAGTATTTTTTTGGGTTTGACATAAAAAAACCATATGGAGTATATTTATTTATTTACATTTTTAAATATAAACTTATTATGTTATGTTATTTTCTTTCCAGTAATACTTCAAAAGCTTCTTGATCGGGCTATTATTCAAGAGCCTATAAGTACACCAACCTTATCAAAATTGCTAAAAAAAATTGGATTTAGGTATGTGTTTAAATTATATTCAATATTTACCTTCTTATATTTAGTCAGTCAACAGTCAATTGGTAACTCGCAGATATATTAAAATCACTCAGGTATATTAAAATAATAATGATCTAATAAGAAGCTTATACCTTTTTAAAAGATAGCATATTATTATACATATATTTTGACCAGATTTGACAAATAGGAACTTATTACGTTTTAGTTCATTTAATTCTAGATACCTCTCTAGATATTCTTATTTTGCAGAGTACCTGGCAGATTATCTATCCTTTCTTTAATTTATTAAGCTTTTTATTTTATTAAGTTACGTCTTTGCTAATTTTATTTTTAAATTACATTAATATGTTCCTTTAATTACATATAAGTTTTTTTTATAGATGGACCAAAACGGAAGATAACAGAAAAGCTCTTATGGAATCTTACGACATACGATTGAAAAAGATAAAATATTTAAAGCAAATTTTAAAATATAAAGAGGAAGGCCGTAATATTGTATATACTGATGAAAGTTACATACATAGCAGTCATACAAAGGACAAAGGGTGGTTTGATGAAAGTCGACATGGTATTAGAAAACCCATTTCCAAAGGCCAGAGACTGATAATTCTTCATGCTGGAGGAAGAAATGGTTTCGTAAATAATGGGTTACTCGGATTTTTCGCTCAGGTAATTTTTTTTTGTTATTTTTATATAAAGTAATACCAAAAATGATATTAAAATGTAATACGCAGAAATAATACTCCTAGTTCGTTGATTGGATAAGCGGGTAGTTATACTTTTCAGTCCCAGTTCCCTACCCATATTTTCACCTATAATATTTAGTCAACCTTTTACCATTATCAATATTGATATTTTGATAATTAATACCACACTGACTTTATACGATTATTTTAAAACCTTTTATTCTTCTCTTTTTAGGGTCAAAAAGCGGAGACTATCATGATGACATGAACCATCACAACTTCATGAAATGGGCCGAAAATCAGTTAATTCCAAATTTACTACCCAATTCCGTCCTAGTATTAGACAATGCAGCTTATCACAATGTGCCTGTAGTCAAGAATATTACATCTGGAAGTAAAAAGCAGGAAATAGTTGACTGGCTCAAGGAACGTAATTTTACATTTGATGCAAAACTCACCAAGACAGAGTTATATGAAATAGTGTCTGAAAATAAAAAAAAGTATGCTGTAAAAACCAAGTTGGACGACCTAATGGAAAAGCATGGACACATTGTGTTACGTTTGCCTCCATACCACCCAGAGCTTAATCCGATAGAAAAAATGTGGGCAACTGTTAAGAATTGGGTGGCAAGCAGAAATACCACTTTTAAATTGGCGGATGTCGAAACTTTGACAAGGCAGAAATTTGCGGAAATTTCGAGTGATGAGTGGATAAATGTTTGCAACCATATAGATAACATAGAAAAACAATATTTCGAAAGTCATCACCTTTTTGATGAAGCATTGGATTCATTAAAATTTACAGTAAATACAGGCTCATCTGATGAAGAGATCGAATGGTCTTCATCGGATGAATCTTATTTAGGTTGTAATACACTATCTGATAGTGACTAAAAATATTTAATATGTAAAATAATGAAATAAAACTTTAAGCTTATACCAATTTGTTTCTTTACACAAGTCGTTTAAAATACCTAATCCTTAAAAAAAAATACGAATAAAGATTAATTTTCAGCTACCTATTTGAAGTCCTGTTTTAAAAATAATTAGCGAACTGCATCCTCCTGTAAGTAAAACTATTTTTTATTAGATTCTTTATGGGCACATCACAATGCTAAAAAAAATCATTTTAATTTATCTACATTTTTTAAACGAATCTCAGCAATTAGCAATCGAGCAATTAAATTCAAATATATTATGCATTCTTAGTTGGTATTTCAACTAAATCAAACGCACTTATAATGTCGCTAGCTATACCTACTAAAAATCTAGGGCTATTTAAACTCTAGTACAAATAACTATTGATAATTTCAACAAGTGTGCCGCCTCCACTGTCTTTTGACCTCGACATAGTCATCTCACCCGATCTTAGAACATTGAAAGGCTAGAATTAGTAAACAACAACTTTGTTTGAGTCCAACATGTGCACAGGGGCAAGAGGGGTGTTTTGTTTACAAACATATTTGCCGATTCTCTGTTGTCAAGTCGACGCAAATTTCCAACGGAGGAAATTTTTAGCTATATTTTAACAACCATTATAACGTTAATTTAATTTATTTGTGTTGTATTTTATAAGAACATTTATAATAAAAAGTATAAATACTACAATTAACCTATTTTAAGAATAAATATAATATCCTTAAGCAAAAAAAAAACAAAATTATTAACATTCTTATCCCTAAAACTGCTTCTAAAAAATTTGAAGCGACAACACCGGAGCTTAAGCGCCTGAGCCATACGCGTAGTGTCATCTGTCAAACGGCTTTTTGTTTATTTTCGGGATTCGTGTATTTTCTTTAATTTTCGGTTTCAAAAGGAAAAAGGCAACATTTTACTGTTTTTTTAAATTGCTAGGATGGGAAAAACTTGTGTCGTTTGTGCCGCATCATGATAAAAAGGTGATTCAAGCCAATCTTTTCACAAGTAAGTACCGATACTTTCATAACATCACATCATGGGGTAACCATCATCATAAACGTAGAATAGGGGATCTTATAGATATAAACCTAATAAAAACTTGAATGTGAAAGTGTGCGTAAAATACCAAAATATTTATATTTTTAAATCTAAATATTTTTTTGAACATATTCATCTATCAATAGGCTATAAAAAAATATAAAACTAGAATTTTGTCCCTGGTTTTATTGCAGGATTTTATGTTTTTTTTTGTTGTTTTGGCAGAAAGAAGGCATACCTAATACCCATGTACCAATCTATGTATAGTTATGTTTTTTTAATATAGACATTAGGTAGATAGATGAAATTACTAATTTTTTATTGCCTTTAAAGAATTTTGAAATTTATTTAGATATTGATATCTATCTATAAAGTTAATTTTGTCTTTCCCTAAAATTTGGTCGATATTTTTTTTTGTTTTACCATATTGCAACTTACAATAATATATATAGTAATTGGCACCACATATTAATTCATTACTGCAATTTTTTTTGCTTTTTGATTAAATATCAAATACTTATTATAGACTGCCTAACATATGCCCAAAGGGAACAATGGATTTCATTAATGGAAATCAACACAATTAAACAGAACATATTTGTTTGTTCAGATCACATCCTTAGAAGTGATTTCTTATATAAGGAAGATAATATTATCAGTAGCCAGACTATAAAACAAATCAGCTCTACCTCAAAGATATTTTTTTTTAAAATATAATTTTCTAGTATAAATAAATCATCACAAAAAGGATTAGTGTTACTCATATAACTTTATTTATAACTAATACTAATTAAATTAGGTAAGTGTGTAAAACTATTTTTTTACTAGGATTTCTGATGCACTGGTTAAAAACACAGCAGCGGATAATTCAGTTAATTTACCAAGTGATTTATCCTTCAAAGCTGCAGGGGCAGCTTTCCTGAAGAGTGCAAAAACTTCTTTAGCTTCCAAAATGGTATATAGTACAAACAGTGAAGCTAATATAGATAAGTATGGATAATTAAAATAGATTAATATTTTTGATACACCAAATTTTGTATAATTACAGATCTGATCATCAACATCATCAACATTAACTGCATCTGAGATTAATAGTTCTACAGTAATCGTGGGGTCTAGGTCAACAATTACTATTTCTCATCCAAGCCGTTTTTGTTTAACTGGTACATTCCCTGACTCTGCCAAGGAAAAGGTAAAAATACACTCAAAATAGACTACTAGTTTTTTGCCATGTATTATCCTATTCTATATATCTTATTTAAAAGTGATATAGTATTTTATTGTGTTATATTTGTTTAATATTAAAATATTTAATATTAATTAAATGTATGATATCACAAAGATTCTTTATAATAACATACATTTTATTGATCAATTGGATTATCATAATACATTTTTTTAATTTTGGTAATACTATATTTTTATGTATATTATTCTAGGGTAAAATCAAAATGATATCCTGAGGACCTAAGCACTAATGATTCCACCGTTTTAAAAGCTAAATCACTTGTCACCAAATTATTGAAAAAAAAATAAAGAAAATTAAAATTCGAAGATTGCAACAAACAAATTTGCGACAAAGAAATTGAACTAGATCTCAAGTCATTATTAAAATACTTAAGAAATAATAACATGATTTTCGAAAAAGCCCAACATACTACATATTTTATTTGACTTGTAAAAGTACTTGTTTGTATATTACTACTAATAAACTATCTAATCTATTGTACATAGTCTTTATTCTTAGGTAAGCTTTGTTTTTTAGTATAAATTAATATGATATAATAATTGGTATTAGGTATTATATAGGCTAAATAATCATAATAAAAATCTTATAACCTACAAAAAACCTGCAACTCCTTCACAATTTGAATATCCTTGTAGTTTTAACTTTTTCCCCTGAAGCAATACTGTCTCTTTGAAAATCTGCACCATAAAAATATATATTATGTGATATAAGTAAGTAATGTAAAACTGAGTTTTGTCCCATATAACAATAACAATAAAATTTTGCAAAATGTTAAAAATTTGTGTCTTAAAACATGATTTATTAAGAAATCTATAATATTATATTAATAAAATATTTAATTTCAATAAAAATGCTTTGAGAAAAATGCTGCCTTTTATTAGGACCTTCCTCTAATGAAGTCCGTTAA
This sequence comes from Anthonomus grandis grandis, assembly GCF_022605725.1. Lineage (NCBI taxonomy): Eukaryota > Metazoa > Arthropoda > Insecta > Coleoptera > Curculionidae > Anthonomus > Anthonomus grandis. Next base: position 677,387 of record NC_065561.1, read on the forward strand.
AAAAAAACACATAAATAGCTCATAAATGGCAATATTACTTATAGTCTAACTCTTTAATAATTAATAAAAATTTATCAGGTAAATATTTGTTGACGACGTCACTGGTAAAGAGTGCTTGTATCGGTGACATCAACAATGCGATCGAGCGGCGTTGCGATGCCATTACCGTTTTCTCGTTTCTTCGTACTTTATTTTCATTTATTTAACGTATATTGACTTCAATATATTCGATATCTTAATAAATTTATTTTAAAAAAATGCTTGATATTTTATTAAAGGGGAGCAGTAGTATTGTTTTGTGCCTTCGGAAACAACTGAAAATTTTTATGCTATTATAAAGTGATTTTTGCCATTTCTCTATAAGCATTTGGCATCATTGCATCAGAGATGTTGCAAGCAAACAAACCTGCCCATAGTTCCACGGCATGCTACTTCTAGCCTTTCAATGTTCTAAGCACCCGATCGATCGAATAACGAGATGCGCGGATTTTGCCGCCTGTTGATGTCACCGGTTCTTTATAAACTTTTCTAACTATAGCTAATTTGCATCCTTTACAGACAACGCATGTCAAAAATCCATTAAAAACAGCAAAAGAAATACGAGAGCAATTTAAAAATTATTTTGTAACCAAACATGGTGAAGTCGCTTGGCAGTATAAATATATATAAAACCATACTTTTCTATAGAGGGGCCACTATATATATATTTTTTAAATTTTAACTTTAATTTGAAACTTTTGTGTTTAAAGTCAAAAATTTGAGTTTTGCTTTGATACTTATCTTCTAGCTCATTTAATGTAATATATTATTTTACAAAAATAAAGTGTATTCACTTACTGTGTCTAAGGTTGCAGTGCTTTTGGTGCCCCCTGAACATCCCGTCATAAACTGTAATGCATCATAAAACTCCCAATTACTTTTCCACTCTCTGTCATTAGCTCCATCGCGACTTTTGGTTTTTTTTGATTTTCCTTAATTCTTAATTCATTTGACATCTCAAATTGTGCCATTTTCTTCCAACTTCCGCTTCAGTCGTATTTAACACATTGGCTATATTTTGTATAACTTTAGCCTTTTTATCACGATCTCTATACTTTTTTAACAGGCAGTTCCAAAGTTCTGGTTGCCCCTGGTACATCTCAATTAACTTTAAAGTACTCTCTTTATCCCATTTAAAGACTGTTTGCTTCTGTTGGTTTGTAGGTGTTCATAGAGAGGCCATCTTTCCAAATAATATGCTTTTAAAACGTAGCCGAACCAAAAAGCAAGACACAACAATAATAGTTAGATTTGGTTGATCTATTTAATTAGATGAATAGAGCAAGAGTGATCTAGAGAACAAGTCTCGGCACTATATCCACTAAAGCCCTAACTAGACTAGCATCGATCTACCGAGATTCGAGATTTACTCTCGCTAGTGCAGTCTTAATAATATGTACACTCGTAAACCTTATCTAAAACAGCACTAACTAGAATAAGTCTCAGAAAAAACTGTACAGTGTACACGTACCATTAAGATCTACTTTATTATTATTAATAATTAAATTATATTAATATCATTAAAATTTTTAAAAACATATAAAAATACAGAATGATCCTTGAATATTCATACTAATAACTTTGTAAATTAAATAATTATAATTACTTAGGATAAGTCCGTAATTTAGTCAGCAATGTCTTCATAATAATATTGTTATCTTTTTCTTACTCAACTTAAGAAATTTTTTCTCCACTTTGTAACTTCTCTCCACTTTGTAAACAATACATTTGCAAAACAAACTTGTCTTTTTCGGACCCTACAATAAATCAATGCGACATTTATTTGTTTTTCGTAAAAAGGACTTAGAGTAATGGCCGATGCATACTGAATTTACGACGTGTGTACAACAATTTTGGCTGATGGCCAATTAAATGTTTTAAGTACATGTATTGCCACCGTTTGAGTGTTTTTATTACGACTGACGATTTATTTTGCATCCAATTGTCTAATTTAAATTATGTTCGGTTAAATAGAATTTTAAAAATAAGCCATAAAAAAGGAGGAGAGGCAAAGAGCTTATTCATAAAAATAGTTATATTTGATTTAATACAAGAACTTAATTTAATAAAAAATCTACTTTTCACTACTGACTATACCTGTACTGCCGTGTATATAGGAAATATTGTAAAAATAGTTTTATTATAAGTTTAATTATGATGGCAATGAACTTTACTTATTATTATATTATAGATTTCAACATAACAGAATTTGGTGCAATATGCAAAATGTGGACTAAGCAATACTCGATGTCATTGTCCTATGCTGGATTGGTTGTAATGTGTTTATTGTGGAGTTTTTGGTTTTTTAGTTAATATAGATGATAGTTTATGACCGTTTTACCTATCAAATTTTAAGACAGTATCAATTTATTAACACGTGTCATTTTCGACTGAATATATTTTAAATCTGAATTACAATTTTTAATACAATATATAATATAAAAGATATATATAGTTAAGATTTGCTTAATATAAAAAAACAGTACTGTTTTTTAAGATAGAATTCAAAGTTAAATGGTATTGAATTTAAAATTAATAACTAAATTCTGCTTAAAATTTCCCGGAAACGGCCATTAAACTCAAATTTTGTTAACATCATTTAGGGTCCTACTACGTTTAAAAAAAAATGAAATATACAAATAAGTATTTGTACGGGTTAGTACGGGAGTTAGGAAAACGTTTATTCAATAACACCTTCCTGTGCAAATTTGCGACCATAAAATAGAGATTCATACAATGCCAAGTTAACATCATTCAATTCTGAACTCTCTCTCTTACTAGAACTAAATGATACCAAATCTTTTTTTTTCAAATTTTGTTTCTAAAAATAATTTTTTCTTCTAGACCTAATACAACCTGAGTTTGCGCATAAAGACTTGCACGTTCAAACTCAGACGATTATCTTAAATATGTACTCTAGTTTAAAAAGTGAAAGTGTTAATGAGTGCGATTCGTCTGAAAATAAAATTTGTACGAGAATTTGCGAGTTGACCAAGCTTAGTCGCACAACTGTTGTTAGAGTGGTTAAAGCCAGTGATGTAATTGATCACTCACTTAAACGCAAACGAGTTGGAAAGCTTAAGAAAATTGACATCAGCACAAAAGAATATAATTATTCGTCGTATCATTTATGATTTTTATAAGGAAAATAGAGTTCCAACAATGGAAATGATTCATGATAAGTTACAAAACTATCCAGACTATACATATAAATCACGTCACACCTTACGACAAATTCTATTAGATTGTGGTTTAAAACACAAAAAATTAGATAAAAGGATGGTTGTCATGGAATCTGCTCGCCTTGTATCATTGAGGCACGAATATTTACGGAAAATAACGCAATATCAAAGCAGTAACAGACCTATAGTGTATTTAGATGAAACGTGGTTTGACACTCACGATGTTGTCAATTACGAGTGGGTGGATGACAGCATGAAATGCCCCTTGTTCTAGAGGCCAAAAAATTACAATTTTGCATGCCGGAAGTGAGAATGGTTTTTTATCAAATGCTTTATTGCTATCGACAAAAAATATAAAACAATCTTCAGCAGATTACCACGAAGACATGACAGCCAACCTTTTCGAAAAATGGGTGAAAAAACAGCTTTTACCGAACCTTAAGTCCAATTCTGTCATAGTAATGGATAATGCTTCATACCATTCCTGCATAAAGCCGAACACCAAAGTCCCCAACACTAGTAGTAAAAAGGCTGATATAGTTAAATTTATGATGAGCAAAAACATGCAAGTCCCTTTAAAGGCCACAAAAAAAATATTATTAGCAATAATAAAGGAGCAAAAGTTCAAAAATGAATATTTTCTAGATAGTTTTTTCGAATCGGATGGCCACTCCATTTTACGATTGCCTCGATACTATTGTATTTTTAATCCTATTGAGATGGTCTGGGGAGCAATTAAGAAACAGTTGGGTAATATTAATCAAACACTGCAATTAAGCGCGTCCGTGCTAGACAATATACGAACGGTCATTCAAGAAATCGACAAAACCAATTTATGGAAGACCTGTGTATCCCACGTCAAAAGTGTAGAAGGCAAATTATAATTAATGCTAATAACGAATCCAGTTCTGAAAAGATGGATAGTGATGTTGAATAGGTAAGCATTTTTTAACGTAGAAAATGTTGGGTGCAAATTATGAATATGTAGTAAACTTCACTTATATTTGATTTCGATAAGAACAAAAAATTCCGCTTAACAATGAAATTTCCTAATAACCAACTAATTTCCAAAGAACCACCTACTATTTTTTCGAATTTGTTTGCATTTTTACTCAATATTTAATTTTTTATTGATAATTTTTGTTATAATTTAAAAAAAACTGTAAAAATATGTGTCATTAAATCTAACCACGATTTTTGCGAATTGATAAATGTTTTTGTAGCTTGTAAAAAAACATTTTTACTATATATACTAAACCAGAGAAACAAAAATTATATGCACGCCAATGCCTTATAAAGAAAACGCCGCGTGCTAAACGTTTTTAGTTTTTATACTTGTCCAAGTAACTTCACCTAAACTATACTTCTAGAAAAAAACCTTGGACGTTAACTTAACAATTGACGTTTTAAAAAACAAATACGTTACAACTTTCTTTATTAATACTTATTCTACCTTAACAGCTCCGACAATCTTTTTTCCGTTAAAATTTTGCATAAAGGCATCTTTTAGCTGAGCCTCCTTATCCCGTTTCCTCCATTAGCTTTCAATTTCATCTAAATTTACTACAAATTTGCACTGTAACGCTCTCTCAAAGTGTTTGAAGAGCTTCTCCGTCGCAGCTTCGAGAGCACAAACAGAGCGGAGATATATGCGATAGACTTCAAAAGGATGTCTAAGATTGGTGTAATCACGCCTTAGTTTAGGGGGAACATTTATTGTTAGGTTGTTGGATGGCGACATTTTGGTAAATTATGAAGTTGTATAGCGCTATCTAGTCAGTCTTAACCATTTTATGTAAGAAGTTTTAAGTTTAAACAAGAAAGGTAATCTGATTATTTCTTGAGTACATCAATTTAAGGCTCGATTAGGACTCATTTTAAAATATACAGGGTGTTCATTTGAAAACTTCCCACTACGGATTTATCAAAAACCACTGTTTAATAAGAAAACGTCGAAATACGTCAAAAGGTTTATCAAGGGGGACAACTTTCTAACCTAAAATTACTTAACCCTCTGCCCCTCAGGGTCATCCCCTTAAACATTTTAAATGGCAAGGGGTATCGAGTAATAGCTTGTTTAAAAGGTCTTTCGAAGTCTTTTTATTTTGACATTTAATTTTTTTAAATCGGTCGATACGTTTTCGAGAAAAGTGTGTGATTAAAATGTTGTTTATAATTTAAAACGGAAAATACCAACATAAACAGCAATTCCGAAGATTAGACGTGGAAAAAACTAAATAGCAACCTGAATTTTTTTCCGCATTCTTCTCATCAACACAGATATCCTGGGCGAACTGTATTTATTGTTATACCTGCTTAGTTATTTATAGTTGCTAAGGAAAATAAAGAATTTATTTTGCCGTCAGTTACATTTGTGACAGTCTTGGAATAGTGGAAATTTATTTGTTGAATTGAAGATTTTACTTCCAAAATGGTTTACACACTAGCCGAAAGAGTGGAAATTATTCTAATTTATGGTGCCCAAAATCAATGAGCTCGGCAAACTTCCACGTTTAACGCCAGACATCCGGAGAAGATAACTTCGCATAGGTATGTTTTGGACCTTGTTACTAAGTTTACTGAAACTGGATCTGTTGCAAATAAAAAATGTGATCATCGGCGAATTTTGGATCAAGTTGAAGTTTTGGGTCATTTTGGAATAAATCTTAATACTTAATTATGCAAAATTGTTGCTGCGACTGGTATTTCATTAGGCTCTGTTCACACAGTTACCAAACTTCATAAATTTCATCCATTCAAAATGAAAATATTGCAAGAGTTAACCGAAAAAGATTTCGATAGGCGAGTTGAGTCTTTTGTTGAGAATTTGGATATGTGGGAAAATACCATAAATCCGCTTATCACTCAATCCATTGAAAACCAAATCGATGATGATGGAAACCCTATACTTGATGAGGCTAAAATATATTTCCAGCAAGACGGCGCTCCTCCTCACTATGTTCTTCCTGTTCGGCAATGGCTAGATGAGTTTCCAGATAAATGGATAGGGCGAAGGGGGCCTATAGAATGGCCTACTAGATCTCCTGATATAAGGCCGTTAGACTTTTTTCTACGGGGTCATTTGAAATCGATTGTGTTTACTCCCCAACCTGAAAGTTTGGATAAACTTCGTCAACGCATTATTGACAGCTGTCATGATATCCCACTACATGTTTTTTGATTTTATCTAGTTTATCTTTTCTTTTTGTAAGTATAAAACTAAGATGAAACAAAACTTTGTTTATGTTTAAATCACTTGTTAGAAAGCAAATACATGCCCAAACAAATATAAAAACAATTTCTTAGAAAGCAGTATAATATGTCCAAGCGTTTCTACGCCAGCAAACAATAAAATACGCCCAAGGAAATGTATAAAAATAATTTGTCAGAAAGCATCACGAGTGCTCAAGCGCAAAAACATTAGCTAGAAAGCATCGCGACTGCCCAAGCTTAAAAACAAAACAAAAACATTAGCCAGAATGCATCACAAGTGTCCAAGCTCAATGTAGTTTTAACTGTTAACGCGGTAATTTTCAATTAAAACAATGGTATTTACATTATGTTCGGTATCATCAAAAACATAGGTTTCGAGCAAATCCAAACAGTCCTCAGGACTTCAATCTTTGGGCCAAAGACGCATCTGATAAGCAGCTGCTACCGTAACCTTGGTAGAGTCAGCTACATCACTAACTTTTCTAAGTTCATGTCGGCCTGGAGATAAAATGTTCGTCACTTTATAAGGTCCAATCCAACCTGATTCAAATTTCCTTGACTTAATGGTGTCCTGGAAATTACTCCATAATCATCAATATTATATACTTTTTGAGGTTTTAAACGGTTTCTTGACCGCTCATCCTGTTTAATAGTATTTTTATCGAGGCGTCTTTTAACGAATTCTCTTTACTTCTCTTTACTTCTCAAGTATAGAGTTTATCTTCCGAAGCATTTTCAATTATGCGCTGAATTTCTGGTAATCTGTTGTTACATCCAAAAAGTGTTTGAATGAACAGTAGTATTTATTATAAGCTGAATTCGGGATACGAACGTACCCCATTCAGACGTAACTGTAGCCTAAACGCATAAAAGGTTTGCTACAAAACACATAGAACGTTCCACTTGACCATTCGCTTGATGCACGTAGGGTGTAATAAAATGCCACTGAATGTTCCATTCGGAGAGAAGTTCATGATTTTGTGCTGCACGCAGCAAAGTACCATTGTCGGTTATTGTGCGAGTACCCACAAGGTTTATTATATCCATGAGACAGTTTGCAATTTCTTCGGATTTAAGGCTCATAAGTGCATAAAGGAAACAGTATTTAGAATATGCATCTACGGCTACAAAAACGTAGACAAAGCCGTCTTTTGTTTTTGGTAGGGGACCAAGACAATCAACACGTATAGTATTAAAAAGTAAAGCAACTTTTTTTTATCGAGTGTACGTCATTAGTGGTTGTTCTGGGTGTTCGTTTACTCTGCTTACTCTATATACAGGGTGACAATTTCAAGAGTAGCCATGGCTTATAATTTTTAAACCGTAAAAGATATAAAAAAATGCTTAAAACCGTTTCTATAGTAACAAGGGGGAACCAAATAGGATATTTAATGAAGATAAGTCTGCCTTCTCCTCTGTCTTAAAGGTGGCAAAGTTTAAGTTCCTAACGGATACAAAAATTTGTATATAGTAAATGTAAGAAATGAAAAGGAAAACATTATTGTCTTAATAACCATTAATGCTGATGGAAAAATTGCTCTACCTGTTGTGTTGTTTCCATACGTAAGGCCCCCTAAAGCTGTCGTAGAAAGCATGCCTCAAGGCAGGGTTTTAGGAAAAAGTGAAAAAGGATCGATGACCTTAGATGTGTTTTTTGAATACGTGGCGAATGACTTCAATAGGTGGCTTATTGACAACAATATCCAGAGACCCGTTTTTTTTTAGTGGATGGCCATTTGTCCAATATGTCTTTATCTTTAAGTAATTGATGTGAATACAATAAAATTATTTTATATGCACTCCCACTAAATACAACATATACAGGGTGTTTATTTGAAAACTTGATTTGAAATTGTTGTTTGAAAAATTGTTCATTTGAAAGAATTCTTTTATTTTGACGTTTGATTTTTTTAAATCGATGGATTCGTTTTCGAGAAACTTCAAATCAAAACTCTGTGCCTTTTGATATAATCAATGCTAAAATCGATATTTTAAGTGAAGAAAATCTATCCCTATGGAAAGTGTTCCCAGCTGGTGTAATAACACCTTTATGAATGACATCGATAATACTGCCATAGATTTACCTCCTAAAGAGTTTGGCGAAAAAAAACGAGAAAAACATAAGAGTATTATTGCCTTTAAAGCAATTATTGCCTTTCTAAGTATAGAAAATAAACCAAACTAAGAACCAAAGACTGCTATATTCACACCAGTCTTATCACAGGACATATTTGATAAATATTTAAGATTTTCAGATCCAGTTAAAAGAACCAAAAATACTAACAGAAGCAAAGAAGAAAAAACTCCTAGTGCAATTTCCTTAGACAAATGGAGAGAAGATTATAAGAAAAAAAAAGATGATTCTGATAAAAAAAACAACGAGAAGTAGCTGAAAAAAAAAGAAAGATGAAAAGATACAATAGAAAATAAAGGATCAACACATAAAGCTCTAAGAAAATGTACAAAAGAAAAAACATTACGCCAAAATTATAAGATACATTCTCGGATACACCTAAGGCCATCTAGGAGTTCTTATTTTTACAATGCCATTAACTAGACACTAAAGTACTATTCATACAATATTAAATTATTACAATATAAAAGCAACCAAAAAAATAAAAACGCTACAATATGTTAAAAGTTTTGCAAATAAAGTTAAAATAAGTAATTTAATGTAAGACAATTAGTTAGTTAGTTTAGAGTCTATAACCTGTACAGAGAAGTTTTTGCTAAAATAAATACAATAAACTGTCTAGATAATGTTTTCGCAAACTTTTATAAGGAATTATAATACACAACAAATGTTTTTGACCCTTTCTTGTCCGATTGTGCCATTCAGATCAAGAGTAGAGATGTCAACCAAATATCTTGTGCACTATCAAATCACAAGAACTGGCATGACAAAGCTCTTATAGGCCTTGGAATGTTGCGACTGAGCTTCATTATTTTATAATGAGGCGGAGATTTAATAGATTTATCAAAGTAGTACAAACAGATATTGCACTGGCTATTCTGGCTGTTAAAAAGCATGCAAATGGACGTTCGGATTGCGGCAAGTGGTTGGATAAAAAAGTAAATGTGTAGAGAGAGAGTCAGCAATCTCTGTACTCTATAACAAGAGCCCAACTAAAAGTCTACGCATTTGAACTCTAGAAGTGAAATAATTTGAAAAAAAAACAAATTAAAAACCTCTAAATAAGAAGGTTTCATTAAATCGAGTTTAAACTCAAATGAACCGGGTTCATTCTTACTTATATTACAGTTACTTATTGCCAGCATGTGCTGAGCATATTATCTCTCCACTCACTTATCTTCTGAATTTATCATTTCAGTTTGGATATTTTTCTAAAGAGCTAGAATCAGCTGTTGTCATACCTATTCATAAAAAGGGCGAGACAGCAGAAGTGAGTAACTATTGCTCCTATTGCTTGGTCTATTGCTCTCCTTTCTGTATTCTCAAAGCTCTTTAAAAAATCTTTTAAAAGAAGACTTATTGCATTTTTAGATTCTTTTGCTATACTGTCATGTCATCAGTTTGGATTCAGGTATGGACTCTCTACATCAGATGCTATAATATCTCTTTATACAAATATATTGAATAATTTTGAATTGAAATTAAAAACTGTTGGTTCTTTTTTGATCTTACTAAAGCATTTGATACCATTAATCATGCTTTACTATTAAATAAGATCTTTCATTATGGTATAAGAGGTCCGGCTTATAAAGGGCTTGAATCATATTTGACAAGTAGAACCCAGGCTGTTAGATTGAAAGTTAGTGGTCAGGTGACCATATCTGATTGGGCAACTGTCATCACTGGGGTTCCACAGGTGTTCTTGAGCCGATTTTATTAATGACTTGCCTCTCCTGGTTAATGATAGCTACATAACACTTTTTGCCGACGATACATCAGCAGTTGTCTCGGGTACTGACTATCAGTCTATCTACTCAAAAGCGACCAAGTATATAGCTGACAGTGCGGGGTGGTGCCATAAAAATGGTCTTTGTTTGAAGAGTTTGAAAATCAATTTCATTGTTTTCTCTCCGATTCGAGCTATTCAGGACCGAAGCTTACTCCTTAGAGAGCAGTCATCAAGTAGCTTCATCCAACAACACTCCAGCAAGTTCTTGGAAATTGTAATTGATAGACATCTATCGTGGGATCCTCAGGTGGAATCTGTGTACAATAGATTGTCCCGCAGCAATTATGCCATCTTGCAACTTTGAGACTATGTGGATGCATATAGACTTAAAAGCTTTTATTATGCCTCAGTGCATTCCACTCTATCCTATGCCTTATTAGCTTGGGGTAATTCCTCCAGTATTGGGAGAAGGCTAATAAATCAAAAGCGCATTGTACGTACGATGTTTAGACTTTCCTTCAGAGAAACTTGCCGTGGTACTTTTAAAAAAGAAAAAATCCTAACTATAATTAAAATCTATATCTTGGAGTGCACACTGCGCATGTCAAGTACATAAAAATCTTTCAAACTACATGTGATCTGGAGATCTTAATTCTTATGAAACTCGAAGTGCAGATAAATTATACATCCCTTTTACCCGGTTGTCGCAGCTGTACCTGCGATCTGATCTGCGATCGATACCTGCATCCTGTGGATGGTACGGAAATTACATCTCTCAAAATTTTTAATCATCTTCCATGTAGAATAAAGAGAGCTAAGACTTTTCCGTTTTTGCTTGCAACTTTTAAGTTTTGCCAAGACCATGTTAGCTGACTGTCCTTTTTACTCGTTGACAGAGTTCTTTAACTGTAGATTTATTGATAAAATAAGTTAAATTTGTTTCGTTTCATATCTTTGTAATTTTATACTATTTTTATTAGCATTGTAGTTTTTTATTAACAATTCCTATACATTGTTATGATGTCGATGGAAATAAATGATTTGATTTGATTTGATTCCTTCTAGAAGAGGTCATCAATTCTTTTCGAAATTCAAATTTAAACTCGCGTCACAATGAAAGTATTAATGCCAGTCAATTGCCAGATTTTGACAGATTTGCCTGCGGTGGTGAGAAGTTATGTGCAGTTTCTGAGGCAGAAAATTCCAGATAGAATTTTTCTGGAAATCCTATCTGGAATTTTCGATAGGATTCTTTCTGGTGGTGGATGCTATAGATTCTTTAAAAAATATACCAGGCGGCAGAGGCATATACGGTATTAATGTAACCACTACTAAAAACATAAAAAAGTCGCCTATTTTTCCTATAAAAAAAAGTATCAATAAAAGTACCTTAAAAGGATATTTTCTATACTGTCTAGCTTTCCAAACTTATTCCTAGTCTTAAGAAGGGTTCAAAGTCTGATCCGGGCTATTACAGACTCATCTCATTGCAAAAATCAATGAACACATATTGAAAAATCAAATGTGCAAGGATTTTGAGAAACATGATCTCCTCGCCAGTTGTTAATTTGGCTTACGACCTAATAGATCAACAACCCTTGCCTTGGTGGATGTCTTGGAGTACTTGGTTAGTACCTTCGAGAAGGAGCATTTCACTGCTGCAGTGTTTCGTGATCGCTCGAAGGCATTCGACTGTGTTTTCCATCGGATCCTGGTAGACAAACTAGGATTCTATGGGGTAAATGGAGTTATCTTGAATTTGATAAAAAGCTACCTCATGGGCCACAAACTGCAGCCCGTACATAATAATAAAACATTAGATATTGTTGGAGTGAATCATCGAGTGCCGCAGGTGACGATACTGGGGCCTGTCTTGTTTTTCATTTAAAATAATGACGTTAAATATGCTTCTCTTACATCTGGTCCCCAGACTGTTTGCTGATGACGCTACCATGGTAAAACAGGATCGTTATCTTAAGGAATTGGTGGAATTAAGGAGTTTTGCTCAGCTTGAGGTGCTTACGGTGCCGTGGAGGTATATTTTTGAATATCTTCTCTTTGCATACAGGAATGTTGCTCGATATACTGCAATAACTACACCACTAGGCGAAGTGGTGATGTTAGAATTGACTTGCAGAAAAGTCGTTTGTCTGTAAACTATTTCTATCTCTCTTCTACAACAAGTTGGCATCACCAGGTTATAGCAATACCATAAGTTCCAAAAAGTTCTGCTGAAAAATGCTTTCTACAGCAATAAGGAGATTTTGTTGTACGATTACTTTATTTAAAATTGTTAACGTTGGAAATTACCCTTGTTTTACTCTTCAATATTATCAATTATTTCAATTTCTGTTTTTACCAAATAGTCCGCCAGCACTGTAATTACTAGAATTAGATTAAGAGATTTTAATTTTATATGAATTAGTATATTTATTGTATTTAAAATTATATAACAAAATAATAAAGTTTTCTTTATTTGTGTTTTCTTTATAACTTAGTACTTACACATAAAAATAGCTAAGTCATGAAGTATTATATATTAAATACTGGAATTAAAATTTCAATTTATTTTATTTCATATACATATAAAAGAACTCATTTTAAAGAACATATAAAAGAACTTAATTCTGGTGGATCCAGAGGTGTTTTATCGATATTATATTGGTAATTTTTCGTAAACGATCTACTAATTCAAGTGGTGTAAGGATGAAGGCTTGTTGGTAAGTTTGTTTAAAACCACTCATTCTTTTGACAATGAACATTCAACATTCCTGGAAGGTCTGAAAGAACCAATATTGATAGAACGAAGTGTAATAACCAAGGAGTAATTTTTGACCAAATGAATATCCCAAATGATAAACTTACGGCTGTAAGAATAACTTAAGCATATAAAATGGCAGTAAGATGTAAGGTAAGTTCAGAGGCTGGCATATACGTGCATAAGGATAAGCCAAAGACTGCCACATTTTGGGGAATAATGCTACAATTCCAGAAGAAGTTGCCGGATTTAAATGCTGTACCATGTATATTCAAGAAAGAAATATCCAACGTACAAATATACTTATGTATTGCCAATCTAAGCAGCCTTAAAATAATTAGCTTTCATAATGTCAATTCCAAGTTAGTAAAAGACGGTTTGAGTGCACTAGAAACTATAGCCATGTGTCCAATAAACAAACTCTAGTATGAGTATCAAGACGTTAAGGTCATTTTGGAAATGAAGAAGGAGACAAGCTAGCCAGGAAAAGCTCAAGTAACAACTGAATATCCCTAAGACATTCTGTGGCATTCAGGCAGGGCTCTTTAAGGCTAATATTAAAAACTAACTCATGAGACAATCACACGACACTAGGACAAAGCGAGCCTAAATGCTCATAAAAACCTACACGGATCTTACGTTTATATGCCCAAATTTTAAATTTAATATATTCATGCTAATTAATTAACAAAAAATTTATAACTATAGTTGTAGTTAAAACTGATATTTATTTTTCATTATACTAATAAATATGTAATGCCTTTAGCCCTAAATTACCAAATAAAAGTTAACACCTATAAGGAAAAGTAAAAAAGAAATCAATAAAGACTTTGTAAAAAAAAAAATAATAAAATATTTGTTTTTTTTTACACCCTCAAGATATATAACAAATTAATAGCTTGTAGCCTAGTTCTACCAAACGTTTAATGTTCTTTTTTTCATGTCTCTGCCCTAGACCTGTCCAAGTTTTTGTTGAAATTAAAAAAAAAATATATTTTTTTTGCTTTGTATTAAAAACGCTTTTAGCGATTTAAATCAATTTTTTGATAGGTGATGAGGCAACTATTTGAGGTATTGCAAATTATTTGACTTGTCCAGGAATGGACCTGTAGCACATACATGTTAAATTTTTTATAAAAAACAGGTACGCCACTGTTTTTTTTTTGAAAAAAAAAAATTTTCTGAATATCTTATTTATTTTTAACAAGACACAGCCCTTTCATTTTTGCGGTTCAAAAAAAAAATCCATAACAGAGTTCTTTATTTTATTAGTCTTTTTTATTTCCCGAACATTTAAGACAGTTTTTCATGGTAATCTCCATAAAATAAATAATAATAATAATAATAATAATAACACAGTGTGTACAATACATGTTTTTGTTATGTTTAGTGTCGGTGCATATAGTCGCCTTCGCTCTTATCGTGCGGGTTCAAAGGTCACCACGTAATTTGAATCAAATTGAAAAATCAGTGGCTACCGAAATGTTATTTCCTTGAGAGTTTGACAATACATTGGACACCGTCAAGTGACATATTAAAGTTGCGTATACACCTTAGATCATAATTATTAACTGACGTGATGCCTTTAACGCCGTAAACATGTCTGCGGAATACTACGTATCCGAGATTCGACATGTAAAACATTCGTTGGTTATTTCCTTTCATGACGTGAAAAAGCCCGTTGGGTATACGCCTTATCGGTATATGCCTAGAATCCCCGATATTCTGCTAAGTTGCGAGACATAATATTTACTTTTCTTTCTTGAAAAATTGTCCGAAATAGACGGAATTCTCAATAACAATTTTTCTTTACGCAATAATGTCTAAATTTAAGCATTTTATATTTTTTTATGAGAGCAAAAATGCCTCCCTAGCCTTTCATTAAAATTGTAAATATTTCATTTAAAAATGGTTGTTACCTAAATTTTTGAGAAATTAGTATACGATTTAGCATGACCCTATGTATGTGCATAACATACTAATTTGTCGATTTCAAGGCACAGCGTCTAATTTTTAAAAATTATTTGATCTTGTCTTCTTCCTTGTTTATGTGTGATTGTGTTTTTTTGTAATAATTATTGGGAAACTATACATTTTGGTATAATGACAAACAATTAATTTGTATTGTGTGTGATGCAGTGCAGTCAGAGATCAGAAAACTACTTTCTTTATTTAAAGGCAAGTTCATGTTACAATCTCACTTTTAAAATGACATTTTAATTTTATGATTTATTATTTGTCGTTCGACCCAATCTATACGTTGATGCACAGAAAATTAAAAAAGTTGTGTTACTAAACTAAAAAAAAACTGGTGAATGCGACGGGCATTTCTATCTCCCAGGGCATTCACCAATTTATTTACTTAGCTTTTTTTAAAAAGATAAATACGAGGGGAGCTACGACAGTTCTTTTAAATGTCGTTTTCTTATGAATATTTATTTATTTACACATTACAAGACAAAAAAAGATTGAAACTAACTATTAAAGAAATGGAGAATGCGCCGGGCATATCTATCTTCCAGCGCATTCACCAATTTATTTACTTAGCTTTGTTTAAAAAAAAAAATTGTACTTTATAATCACACCTAAATAATAAACGAAATGCAAAAAGAAAACTAATTATTTTAATAACGAAAAAGAAAATAAGGGATTGCTTAGAATGTACAAGAAGAAGTAGCTTAAGCGCTTGGAATTAGTTTAAGAATTGTGCAAAAGGTTGTATATGAAAACAATAACAATCTTATTTCCAAGCAGGAAACAAAGTGTAAAAGGAAGAAACTGAAGACTGAAGATTTAAGTAAATGTGTAAAAATGAAGTGACAAATTTGACTAAAAAAAGAAACTTATTATAACTATCATTATCAGAGTCGGAAAACTCTTCGTCATTTTCAGAATCTTCTTTAAATGGAGCAATGACAATGGTTCAACTTGGATATCGAGTACTTTTTCTCTCTTCCACCAGGTTTTAATAATGTTTTCTGTGTGATCCACTGATTTCCGCCAATACTCCTTTGTGATGTGATTCAATGCCTCATTCCAAACAGCTTCAACCTAGTCAGATCTAAGCCCAGCACCCACATGCTTCTTATAATAAGATTTTGACCCTGCCCATATAAGCTCAATGGCATTAAACTGACAATGGTATGGTGGCAATCTTAAAACTTCATGGCCTTATTCACATACTATTTCGTCAACCGAATATATTTTTGGTCTTTTCAGCGATTTTGCAATTGAAAAAAGTTCGAATTTTAGCATATATGGCAAGGGATCCTGATTTTCTTTTACTAACCATTCATAAATTTCGCTTTTTCTCCAACTTCCATTTGGTTGTTTATTCAAAATTCTTGAATGATACGACGCATTGTCTAATACTATTAAGGAAGGTTCTTGCAAGTTCGGTATTAACTGTTCCTTTAACCATTTTTCAAACATTTCGCAATTCATATTGTCATGATAATCCATACTTTTAGACTTAGAAGAAAAAATTAAACTTGCACCTGGAACGAATCCCGTTGAAGACCCGGCATGTAAAATAATAAATCGTTTTCCCTGACCACATCCTTTTTTTTCTTTTCACGCTTTTCACAGTTTCATCTTTCCAAGATTTTATTCCACTCCCGTTTGAAAATATCCAAGTTTCATCTAAGAATACCACTTTCCTTAACTTTGATTTTTCATTTTGTGTATATTGTCTTAAAAATCCTATTCATTGGCTCACAATATTTGGTGATTCATACAAATATCTTCTTTTGCAGTCTTTTTTATAGCGAAAACCTATGCTTTTAATTAATTTTGATAAAGCAAAAAGTCCAATTTCCAAAGTTGCTTTAAAATATCCCTCAGAAATGGCAGCGTTATATTTGTTTTTAGCCTATATAGTTCATAAATCCTATCCCTTACTTCCATTTTTACACATTCACTTAAATCTTCAGTCTTCGGCTTCTTCCTTTTACACTTTTTTCCTTCTTGGGAATAAGATTGTTCTTGTTTTCATATACAACCTTTTGCACCATTCTTAAACTAATTCCAAGCGCTTTAGCTACTTCTTCTTGTATATTCTTAGGCAACCCTTTATTTTCTTTTTCATTCTCGAAGTAATTAATAACATTAAGTACCATTTTTTTGGCTTAAGGATTTAGAAATCCACAAAAAGGCTTTTTCTTTTCCATAATTTGAAATTTAAATTATCTTGTGACAAATAATGTCATCCGTCTATCAAAATGAGACAGGCATGTTTGTTATGACAGTAATTGTTTTAGAACCACTGACATTTATCATTTTATCTTCTTTTGATACATTAACGCTGCATATATCTGTTTCGTTTATCTGACGTGTTGTAGTTAAAAAACGTTTTAGCGCAAACTGAAACGAAACGTAACTACAAAAGTTTGTCGTTGATAATCCGATACACCCACACGATGAGAGCGATTTTGACTATATCTATTATAGTATTTTACGGTATTGACTCCAATACCTCCAATACTTTTTTTCGGAGATCGGATCGAAAGTCAATTTTTGAAGAAGTTCGAGATACCATGCTCAATCGCAAATAATGTTGTTATAACAATGTTGTTAATGTTGTAAGCACGATGGCTGTCCAGCGCATTTCGCTCGTACTGTAAGAATTTCTTAGATCAGAACTACAACAACGAGTGGATTGGTAGAAGTGGTCCAGTCCCTTAGCCAGCAAGGTCTCCTGATCTGACACCTCTAGACTTTTTTATCTTGGGGGGGCATGGAACAGCTAATCTACGCAATACCTGTAACCAACAAAGAAAACCTAGTTGCTAGAGTTGTGGTGCCTGCGGACTTTCTGAGAAAAGATCCAGAGCCTTTGCTCGCGTACAGTCATCTTGGGTCAACAGGTGCAGAAAATGTGTGGAAATCTTAGAACATTGAAAGGCTAGAATTAGTAAACAACAACTTTGTTTGAGTCCAACATGTGCACAGGGGCAAGAGGGGTATTCTGTTTACAAACATATTTGCCGATTCTCTGTTGTCAAGTCGACGCAAATTTCCAACGGAGGAAATTTTTAGCTATATTTTAACAACCATTATAACGTTAATTTAACTTATTTGCATTGTATTTTACAGGAAAATTAAAAATAAAACGTATAAATAGAATTAACTTATTTTAAAAATAAATATAAAATCATTAAACAAAAAAAAAACAAAATTATTACCATTCTTATTCCTAAAACTCCTTCTAAAAAATTTGAAGCGACAACACTGGAAGCTTAAGCGCCCGAGCGATACGCGTAGTGTCATCTGTCAAACGGCTTTTTGTTTATATTCGGGATTTGTGTATTTTCTTGCATTTTTGGTTAAAAAAGGAAAAAAGGCCACATTTTAGTGTTTTTTTTAATTGCTAGGATGGGAAAAACTTGTGTCGTTTGTGCCGCATCATGGAAAAAAGGCGATTCAAGCCGATCTTTTCACAAGTAAGTACCGATACTCTCATAACATGACATCATGGGGTTACCATCATCATAAACGTAGAATAGGGGATCTTATAAAAAAAAACCCAATAAAAACTTGAATGTGAAAGTGTGCCTGAAATCACAAATCTTTATATTTTTAAATCTAAATATTTTTCTGAAAATATTAATCAATTAATAGGCGATAAAAAATATAAAACTAGAGTTTTGTCCATGGTTTTATTAATAGGATTTTATGTTTTTTTTGTTGTTTTGGCAGAAAAAAATTAATATTACCTATGTACCTATCTATATACATAGTTATGTTTTTTTAATATAGACGTTAGGTAGATAAATGAAATTACTGATTTTTTATTGCCTTTAAAGAATTTTGAAATTAAATTAGATATTTATATCTATGTATAAAGTTAATTTTATGTTTCCCTAAAATTTGTTTGATTATTTTTTTTGTTTTACTAAAATGCAACTTTCAATAATATATATAGTAATTGGCACCACATATTAATTTATTACTGTAATTTTTTTTTGCTTTTTGATTAAATGTCAAAAACTTATTTTAGATTGCCCAATAACCATGCCCAAAGAGACCAATGGATTTCATTACTGAAAATCAATATGAATAAAAAGAACATAGTTGTTTGTTCAGATCACTTTCTTAGAAGTGATTTCTTATATGAGAGCAATGATATTATCACCAGGCCTTTATTAAAAAAATCAGCTCTACCCCAAAGGTAATTTTTTTTTAATATATTTTTTTAGTATATTTTTAGAGTATAACAATATTTTACCTTAGAATTATTAATAAAAGTTTGAATGCTTTTATCTACGAAATAATGTAAGCTAAAAAAAAACAAGCTTTTTAAAACTTGTGCTTAGGCTGTGTTGTAAAACATACAGTTTTGTCACAAAAAGTATTAGTTTTACTCATATAAGCTTTATTTATACTTAATACTTATTAAATTAGTTATGTGTAAAAGAGTAATTTTTTACTAGGATTTCTGATGCACTGGTTAAAAATAAAGCAGCCAATTTAGTTACTTTACCAAGTGATTTACCCCAGAAAGCTTCTATTAGCACTAGTACGATTCAGGAAAGTTCTTTAACCTCCAAAACAGTATATAGTACAAACAGTGAAGCTAATATGGACAGGTATGGATAACTAAACTAGATTAATATTCTTGATACACCAACTTTTGTATAATTACAGATCTGATCATTCATCATCAACAATGACTGCATCTGAGATTAATAATTCTACAGTAACCGTGGGGTCTAGGTCAACAATAACTATTTCTCATCCAAGCCGTTCAACTACTACACATTCCCTGACTCCGCTTAGGAAAAGGTAAAAAATATACTCAAAATAGACACCAATATAGCACATTTAAAAATTATTGTTCAATTCTTTCTCTAAGTACAAATAAGAGTTTTGTGCCATGTATGGCAGTTCTTATTTAAAAGTGATCATCATTAGTTCTTTATTTAAAAGTGGAAATAAAGGAATATAAGGAACAACACCAATCTTGTACCTGATTTCTTTTGACTTGAGAGACCCAGAAGCGACTCCAGATATCTATGTATAAAGTTCTATAACTGTGTTACAGCCAGAGAAAAGGTTTTAAATTTGAACCAATATAAAAAGGAAAATAAATATTTTCTTTTAGAAAAAGCTTTTTTTTTCATTTGGGGAGTACTTTGAATCAAATTTTAATTTGTCTTAGATTTTTTAATGTGTTTTTTAATTGAAAGTGTATAATGTGTTTAATTGAATGTTACCTCTAATGATAGCCAATTTCAATTTTAAACTTTTGATATTTCTATTTTGTATTTTCTATATGTATATGTACAAACTATGTAGCAACTTTATTTTTTTAACATTTAATCCCTATTTTATAAGTTTCATTACATATTTTATTTGACTTGTAAAAGTACTTGTTTGTATATTACTGCTAATAAACTATCTAATCTAATCTATTGCACATTGTCTTTATTTTTAGGTAAGCTTTATTTTTTAGTATAAATTAATATGATATAATTGGTATTAGGTATTATATAGGTCAGTGTTAAATGTCTCAAAACCATTGTACAGGCTAAATACCCTTAATAAAAATGTTATAACCTGTAAAAAACCTGCAACTCCTTTACAATTTGAACAT
Source organism: Anthonomus grandis grandis (assembly GCF_022605725.1). NCBI lineage: Eukaryota > Metazoa > Arthropoda > Insecta > Coleoptera > Curculionidae > Anthonomus > Anthonomus grandis. Next base: position 698,036 of record NC_065561.1, read on the forward strand.
CCTTGTTAAAACTCTTTCCGCTGTAGCAATACTGTTCCTTTGAAAAGTCAGCACCATAGAAGTATATATTATGTAATATAAAATAAGTGATGTAAAACTGAGTTTTGTTCAATATAATAAAATTTTAAAAAATTGTGTCTTAAAACATGATTTATTAAGAAATCTATAATATTAATAAAATATTTAATTTCCACAAAAATGTTTTTTTTGGTAGGTACCTTCCTCTAATGAAGTTAAAAAAACACATAAATAGCTGAAAAATGGTAATATTACTTATATTCAAAGTCTATAATAATTTATAAATTTATCATGTTAATATTTGTTGACGACGTCACTGGTAGAGAGTGCTTGTAATGGTGGCATAAACAATGCAATTGAGCGGCGTTGCGATGCCATTACCGTTTTCTCTAATATACTTTATTTACATTTATTTAACGTTGTATATCGACTTCGATATAGAGTATCTTATCATATTTTATGTAAAAAAATGCTTGATATTTTATTAAAGGGGAGCAGTTGTATTGTTTTGTGCCTTCGGAAACAACTGAAAATTTTTATGATATTATAAAGTGATTTTTGCCATTTCTATATAAGCATTTGGCATCATTGCATCAGAGATGTTGCAAGCAAACAAACCTGCCCATAGTTTCACGGCATGCTACTTCTAGCCTTTCAATGTTCTAAGGTGGAAATGCATGGAGGACACTTTGAGTATTTGGTTTTTATTGTTTAATTAAATTATTTATTGTTGATTGTAATGATATTAAAATGTTCATTGTGACAAAAAAGTTTTGAAGTATCCTTATATAAATTTCATTTTTTTGCACAAAAACAGTGCGTCGGACCGCAAAAATGAAAGGGATTTGTTTTTTTTTTCAAAAAAACAGTGGCGTTTCTTTTTCTTTATAATTTAATAATCCAAATAATATCATTTGAATTATTGTTTAGTTTAGGGATCAATAAAATAAAAGTTCAAGCCTATTCAAATTTGTCGACGTTTCGCAAAATATATTTGCATCCTCAGGACGCAAAAATACAATAATAATAATTAAGGTAACAGAAAAAAAAAGTGAAATTAAGGTAAATAAAACTCGATTCTCCTAATTTTGATGGAGCCAACATAAAAAAAAGGGACGGATATTACAACAATGAGAAAAAAATACTTACAATTCAATGTGGACGGACTTAAAAAATATTAAAAATTAACATTTATACAGAAAGCCTTTTTAGGTACATGACATTAGATAATACAAGAATATACAGTGCATCCCAAACGTTATGTCTAAATTCATTTAAAATTCAGAGGTGTGTTAAAAAAAAACGCTTGTTAGCTGGTGACCGTGTATTTTCATAGAAACTGTATGACAGTTGTACGCCAAACAGATATTGTCAAGTGTGAAGTGTACGAGCAAAGTTGCGGTTTTCATAATGGTAAAGTTAACGGAACGAGAAAAAATAGAAATTTTGTGCAGGGTTGGGTTTGGTGATAGAACACGTACTCAAAGAGAAGCTGCTCAATTATTTAATAAAATCCATCTTGATCGTCCTCCGATATGTTAAAATGTGGTGAGTAGAATAAAGACTAAATTTAGAGAATTCGGTCATGTTAGAGATCTGCCGAAATCTGGTCGTCCTGCTCGAGATGAAAATGAACAACTTGACGTTTTGCTTTCTTTGGAAGAAAATCCATGCACTCCTCTGTCGCAGATTGGGGCAAATTTACACATGGCGAAATCTATAGTTTACCGAATAGTTAAAAAGCACAAATATCATCCCTACAAAGTTATTCCTGTCCAAGAGTTATTTGATGACGACTTCTATAGGCGAAATCAGTTTTGTGAATGCTTACAAAACATGTGCAATCTAATTAATAATTTAGTAACAAATATCATTTTTTCTGATGAAGCCACGTTCTGTTTGAATGGTAGTGTGAATAGATAAAATTTTCGATATTGGGCAGAAAATCCGCATTAGACGATAGAGATAAGCACCCAGTACCCTCTAAAACTAAATATGTGGTGTGGAATAGTGCGTGGAAGTGTAATAGGTCCCTTTTTCCTTGAACATACTTTAACGGGATAAGTGTATCTCGATTTTCTCCAATTTGAATTAGTTCCGGCATTACTAGCTTTATTTCCAAATCCATTGGATCCAGACTATCATGACGAAGAACTAATTTTCCAGCAAGATGGAGCTCCTCCGCACTATGCTGCCACTGTGCGTACATTTTTTGGATGAAACCTTTCCCAATCGGTAGATAGGAAGGAGAGGACCCATCGAATGGCCTGCTAGGTCGCCTGACCTAACACCAATAGACTTTTTTTGTGGAGATACCTCAAGTCGAAGGTATTTGTTAATAAGCCAAATAATCTAGACGACTTGAAAGAGAAAATTCGCAGAGAAGTGTGCGCCATAACTCCGAAAATAATTGAAAATGTGCAACGAGACTTTATTGATCGCCTTGGATATTGTCAAGCCGTGAATGACAACCATTTTGAACATTTAACCTAATTTTTGTTCTTTTTTTATTTGTTACACAAATCGTCTTTTTTTCGACTTTAGGTTGACTGATTGACTTTAGGTATAGGACATGATGCATGAAACATATGTAGAATTCCACGCGAAATTCAAAGATGAAATAAAAAAAAATGAAGTTGATGGTTGTAATTTATTTTTGAGTAATCCTATATATATAAACTTCATGTACAAAAATGTGCAACTTGAAATAAAAATCGACGGGTCCGAGCGCCTTTTTTTCGAACACACCCCTGAATTTTAAATGAATTTAGACATAACTTTTGGGTTGCACTGTATACAATATTTTCAATACTTAAAATATAATTTATCACAATAGAGTAATTCAATTCTTTTATGTGTAAACAGTGCATTATATACCAACTTACTTCTTATCAGTAGATAATTGTTAGGTGTTATTTTAGCTGCATAGAGGAGTTTTCGCAACGTCGATATTTGTTATATTTAGTCTATTATAGTAAAATAGGCAGAATTAAGGCGCTCCATATCGGTCCTCTTATTGACAGAATTCTTTTTTTGAAGTTTGTTTGTTGGTCGATAACTACATAGGACAAACCTTGCGATTCTTAAAAGGCAGAATTAGAAACCACAAAAATGACCGAAAAAACTTTCAATCAAAAACAAATCCAACTGCTTTAGTACAACACAGACAAGAAACAGGATATAGTTTTGACTTTAAAAGTGTATTAGCGCCCTGAGAATATTTTGCGAAGCGTCGGCAAATTTAAATAGGCTTGAACTTTTATTTTGTTGGTCCCTAAACCCAAAAATAATCTAAACGATATGTTCCTATTTTTTATAGGAAAATAAGATTTATATGCTGCAACTCCGTCCCTGGATAGGTCAAATCCTCTGCAATTCCTCAAAAAGTTGCCTCACCACCTGTCATTTAAAACCTAAAAGTCTCATTTAAATCACTACAAGCGTTTTTAATATAAAGAAAAGAATCGTTTTCTCTAGAATTTTTGACCATTTCAAAGGGGACACCCTGTAGAACTTAAAAGAAAATAAAATAAGGGAAAACGTTCATGTCTCTCGTATGATTCATCCAAGCAACTTTTTCCAGTTTACGATTAAACTTATTGCTTTCATTATTTGGCTGCTGTCCAGGAGCCACGCAGACAACGTTGTCGCAGAGAAAACACAAAAACAAGTTCAACTCTGAGTCACCGAAAATAACTGTTATTAATCGCTGTCGAAATCTGCAGACCATTGCGATAAGACTCAATGGGCGCAATCGCCCTATCCGTGCAATTTCGCGCCGTTTTTGGAAAGTCTTCCAGTTCCGGCGTAACCGCGAACGGTGCACGTCTGTCCGCCCGACTTATTTCATCCAGACATCGTACGCGTGAAATCTGGAAATACGCGACGTTGTTCGTGACGAATGCGACGCATTCTGTTAAGAGCATAAAACAATTTTTTTTTCGTGGTAGGACGCATAAGTGAAAATACTGAAGTGTCACCTTTTTCTTAAGGATATGAACATTTAAATTATGTTAAGGATGAAAATCTTCGTTGGAATTATTTTGAGTATTTTCTCAGGTGAGTAATTAGAATTTTCTTCGTTTCTGCTAATTTAAATTTAAATGAGTTTTAGACTTTAGAAGGTGCCACACCTTATGTTTTTTATTTAATTAACTAAAAGTTCTACAAAGGATGAAATTTGAAAAAAATATATTAGTTTTGAAAAGGTTAAACAGTACTTTAACCAGATACTCCCGAAACTATATTTTTTAAATGTTTCAGTTTTTGTTATAAATGCTTTATTTAAGTCTTAAAAAATATACTTTTATTTTACAAAGGCCAAGGACATATATGGTCAACCAAAAAAAACTTATATATTTTTTTAATGCAAGAAATAACATATTAACATATAAACAAAAAAAAATATTCTAGTAAACGTTAATAAAAGAAGATTTACTGTTGATGGTAATTTAGGAAATAAAATTTAGGATGCAAACCAGCATCATATTTATTGCACCAATATTGTACTTTTTTATCACACAGACGACATCTAACTTGATTTTCTTAATATACCACAAGATGATCTTTTCCATCATGTCGTACCATCGGCCCTAGAGAGCAAAGGTTCTTGCTTGGTGTTTTTTTATAGGTATTTAAAATCCCCCTAGCAATATCTTTGAAAAGTATATTGCTCCAATTTTCCGCCATTACAACGATTGCTATGCATTCTAAATAGCCATGATATATCAAAGCAAAATACTACTTTTTACCCCTTATACTGACACAGTGACTTATTTTTTGGTCTGTTTTGTCTACCCTTTTTATATTTTTATTGAAAGCTTTGGTTGAGGTACGTATTTTCTTTTAATCTGATTGAGAAAATCTGAAAACGGTGCTACAAGGCAAAAATGACTCACTGTTTTATGCGATCATAAAAATGTTATTATAATTCCAGCGGCAAATAATATTTTCCATTTCTTCTAAAGCATATTCTAATGCGCCTGTTTGATCGGTTTTAATTTCTTTACTGGATTTTATTATAGCCACAGCTATTATATATCTATTTTCTCCTAGCGTTCCAGTTGCTTTTATAGACCTGTATATTAGAACTAGAAGCAAGTCCGAAGTAAACGAGGTTTTTCTAATGTAATTATGTCTGCAAACGTTAATACAACATTTGCTCTCACGTATTGCTTATTTATTTTGCAGTAGAGCATTGATAAGGTTTAAACCAATCAATATAACGCTTGTTATGTGTTCTCATCTAAAATTTGTAACTCCTTCTGATTGCTTTTTCTTAAACAAATTGAGGCGTATTTTACAAAAACCGCACATATCCAAAATCAACGAAATTGAGCTAGTGGCACCATCTAGTTTAAAAATATGATGTTTTTAATATCCGAAAATAAGATTCTACGAAAACGGCACAAGTACTAAGATAGAGCTAATTGAAAATTCGATAATTCTGCAAAAAACACACATGTCCATTGTGTTTCCACCAAATACAGCATTAGTGCGACAGGATTGGACATGTGTGCTTTTTGTCGTAAAATCTCGCTGAAGCGCTCGAATTATTAGTCAGTTTGTTATTGTTTTGTCTATAAACCAGACGTGTTCTTGTGATTTTTGACTGGAAGTTAAAATTTTCCTTTTCTTGCTCAAAAAATTTACTTAAAAAAATGCAAGATCGTGAAGAAGTGTTAACTAATTGGCCTACAAAAAAGCCAAAGAAAATAAGGAAGGAGACAGTGATCAAAGAGTTAAAAGTTCGTGGTGAAGAGCATATAAATCACAATGGCAAACGTGTTTTAGTGCGTAAAACTAGCGAAAATGTTAGAGGGTATATTTTTTAAGTGTGGGTTTTCCAATAAAAAAAATATTTTTTTATAGTTGCAAAATTTCCTGTTTTTCCAAAGTTGCTGAAGAAAAAAAAATTGCCATTCTTACCCAGTTTAATAATATGACTGACAAAAATAATCAAAATTCTCATTTAACTGGTCTCATATCAATGAACCATATTATTAGAAAACGTCCCCGATCTGAAATAAATAAAAAAACTCACGGTGCTAGTTTTACTTACAAAATAAGGGTGGATGAATCTGAAATAAAAGTGTGTAAAAAAGCTTTTCTCAGCCTATATGGCAGTAAAGATGCTCGTTTAAGGCGAATTCGAGATTCCCTTTTGACTACTGGAGCTTCTCCCAACGACAGAAGAGGAATGCATGGAAATAGGCCAACACAGATCACATTACAGGACTTATTAAAATCCATATAAAATCATTTTCCGCTAGACGCTCGCATTATTTACATCGTAAACATCCAAACTGTTCCTATTTACCAGAATCTCTTACGTTAAGGGATATGCATAGAATGTTCCTACAAAGTTATAATATAAACATACCATATAAAAGTTACTGGAAAGTATTTAAGACATATTTTAACATTAAATTTGGATTTCCAAGATCTGACACTTGTTCAGAATATGACAAACTTGCTCAGCAACTAAACCGTACAGATCTTAGCATAGAAGAACGAAATAGATTAGAATTAGAAAAGGAGATACACATTCGTAAAGCTGAAGCTTTTTTTGACCTAAAACGAAAATTTAAAATCCAAGCAAAAGCTGGAGAAGTAATGTGTATTAGTTTTCATTTTATGCAAAATTTGCCCCTTCCTCACATACTATCTTTTATAGCCGTCAACTTTGGTATAATGTTTTTGGTATGCATGCCCTTGAAAGTAATAATGTTTGGATGTACACTTATCTTGAAAATGAAGCCAAAAAGGGTGCCAATATAGTCACTTCGATGTTACTACATTTCCTTTAAAACCACATCCATAACCGCAGTTTGGTTATTTTTAGTGACGGTTGCCCGGGGCAAAATAAAAATTACGTAATGGCTCATTTTTTGTACACCTTGGTCAATATTTTAAAAATCGTTGATTTAGTAGAATACATATTTCCAGTGAGGGGTCATTCCTTTTTGCCAAACGATTCGGATTTTGCCCTGATAGAGAAAAAGAAAAGACGCCTGGAGAGAGCCGAAAGACCAGAGGATTGGGATAATATCATTTTAAATGCCAGAATGAAACCTAACCAATTTAATTTGATAAAAATGAAGCAATACGATTTTTTTGATATAAAAACTGCAACCTGCAACTTTTTCCTAAAAACTCCAAAGCCAGCTATCAACAATAAAGAAATTAGGATTATGAAAATAACTAACCAAACATCTTTACTTTTTTTAAAGGATTCATACAGTGGCCCATTCAGAAGCAGTATCGTGGCCAAAGCAAATTTATCATGCAACATCCAACTGGAAAGGCTTTACAAGGAACCTCTTCTATTTGCTTCAAATAAAGCTGAGAATTTAAGATCACTGTTACCGTTACTACGTCTTGTAGCTAATAAAAACTACTATGAGTGTATTCTGGATAATACTTACCCTGATAACATGGACATTAATGAAGAAGATGGTAATAGTAGTGGATGTGAAGATTAATTTACTAAACTATTAAACTAATCCTTGTTTAGAATATATTTTATGTTTAAATTTGTTAAATAAAACGTATGTTTTTTCTTATTTAACTTTTTTTTCTTGCAAAAACAACTTATGTCCAACAGTTTTTATAATTTTTTTTAAACAAGAATTAAATATATTAGCTTAATATACGTTGTAATTAATAAAAAAATATGAAGAAATAAATTTGTTTCTTTTCCTGAAAATTTTGGATTTTGGACATTTTTTGTAAAACACGCCTCAATTGTTTGGAGCAATCACGTCCAAAATACGGTATCATAGACGGGTCAATGCTGTGGGTTTCAGTAGCGCAAAATTCAAAAATATGCAACTTCCAAAGGTTTAATTTTAGAAAACTTTCATTTAAATCTAAATTCTGATTTTTAAATTGTTTTAATTTTTAAATTAAATTGATTTTTTAAAATAGCTTAATATATTATTTGGTGTTTTCTATCAGAGCTATTTTCCCAATATAGCAATCGCAAAGAAACGGAGGAATAAACACTGTCAATAAGAATCCCGAAAAAACACTTCATTTGATCCTTAGAGACATCACCCGATCTATTATGCTGCTCAGCATACATATTTATACAGGGTGTTTCTTAACCTATACGCATAAACTTGGGAAATTATTGCTAATGATAAATAATGACTAATAGTGAAAAAAAATTTAAGTAAAATATTTTTAGTTTCTGAAATAATTCTTTTTTTTTTCACAAAAATGTAATAACTTCATCAGGTGGAATTTTGTTTTCAAATTAAGAAGTAAACAAGTCCGGATGATGTTTATTATATTTAGTAGTACCTACTTTGCTATCAGTTGATACAGTTGTGGTCGTATTTCGTTTTTTATTAAAATTATTCCGCATAATTTTTCAAATGAGGAATTAATGGACATGTTACTGGCATATGGGGAATTAAGACAAAACAGTGTGGATGCAGCTAATCTTTATGCACAAAGGTTTCCTCATAGATACCATCCGTCGCGTGAAGCTTTTTTGCGTGTGTTTCAGCGGGGTAGAGAAACTGGAAATTTGCGGCCGAGGCCAGGGCAACATGGTGGAGCCATTAGACCTAGGCGCATTTTAAATCTGGAGAATTTGATTTTAGATATCATCGAAGAGCATCCTGACATAAGCACTAGAACAATTGCAACGCAATTTGGATATTATTTGGCAAATTTTAAGGCATGAATCCATTTCACGTCCAAAGGGTACAAGCTTTACTTCCAAGGGATCATGCGCCTCGAGTAAACTTTTGCGAGTGGTTGTTACATCAGCAGCAGTTAAACCCAACTTTACCAGGAACATTTTAGCTACGGATGAAGCAATTTTCACACGCAATGGTATTCACAATTTTCGCAACACGCATTTTTGGGCAGTTGAAAATCCGCATGCCATTCGGCGAACAAACTTTCAACAACGATTTTCAGTAAATGTGTGGGCTGGAATTGTAAATGGAATACTTATTGGCCCTTTCATTTTGGATAATCGTCTAACTGGTGCTCTTTATTTACAATTCTTGCGACAAAATTTGCCGGTACTCCTTGAAGAAGTCCCTCTTCACATTAGGCAGAATTTGTGGTTTCTTCACGATGATGCTCCACCACATTTTGCGCGACCAGTGCGACGGCATTTGGATTTAATATGCCCCGAACGATGGATAGGCCGAGGTGGTCCAATTGGATGGCCTCCTCGATCACCAGACCTTAATCCGCTTGACTTTTATTTTTGAGGCCACCTAAAATCTCTGGTGTATGTAACCAATGATATAACGTGTATGTTGACAATGAACAAGAATTAAGAAATCGGATATTTGCTGCCGCCGAGGAAATTCGACTACAGCCTGGATTAGCTGCTGTCTGCAACTCTTGGATTAGGCGTGCTCAATTATGTATTGAAAGTCATGGAAATAACTTCGAACAGTTACTATAATAGTTAAATAAACATTTATTTTGAAGAATTTACGTTTTTTTTAAATTTTAATTAATAAGTCGTTTATCTCCGCAACTAAAACTATTTTACTAAATTTTTTTTTCACTATTAGTCATTATTTGCCGTCAGCAATAATTTCCCAAGTTTATGCGTATAGGTTAAGAAACACCCTGTATATGTAGTTAAAAGGTCCCATAATTCGGAATTTTAAAAAAAGCAAAAACAGTTCCAATGGCGTCAAATTATTGCTTGCACTAACCTCGTGATTCCAGGCTCGTAACTTATTTGCAATATTAGATCCAATCATTTTTTCTTTTCTTTTTCCTATATTTTATATAAAATGAGATAACGGAATATCGATGGTGTAGCGCACAAAGGTGCTAAGTGTACTTTTTCACAAAAATAAGTAAACCGTTCTCACGTTTGATGCACTTTATATAAGGTATGTCCAAGGTATGTCAATGTAAGTACTGCCCAACAACCAAAAGCAAATTAACAATTATACTCCTGTTTTAACTAAATCCTTTAAATTTGCTTACCATGTTTGATTAAAAAATATAAGTTATTATTAGACCACAAAAAGCAACAAATAGGATCCACTGAAAAGAGAATTGAATGCCCTTTAAATCGATGTGCCACTTGACCACTAAGGATGACGTTTACTTCTTATAACCTTACGTAAATATGAATTTATAATACAAAACTTTAACAAAGTGAAAACGAAAACTCGATATTATTACAAATATCTAGTTACAAACTAGTTCTCTAATTTTGTATATAGGCTGTTACAAAATAAGATGCTGATTCTTAAGGATATTAATCCTTAGGTGATTTTAAGAAGAAAAGTTCAAATAAAGGTACGCCATAAGCCACTTAACTTTTGAGTTATAGGCTGTTAAAATCTTAAGAAAAAAATCGTTTCGTCATCATAACTTTATTAACTTCCTAGATATGTTTATGAATTTTAGCACACATTTTCTGAGTATCAACAGCAATTTTTTGAAGTAGGATATTTTTTTTAAGTTTAACCAGTCGCGTCCGTACAGTACTAAACCTTTTAATTAAATATTATATACGCCACTGCTTTTCCGTAAAATAAAAACTATTTTGATATTTCCCATCAACTTTAGGGCAAATTTCATTTCTTGACATTTTTTCGTCTAACATGCGATTACCGTAACAAAAAACCAAAACCATGCATGGTGAGTTTATTAGTAAAAAAAATTAATTTATTTATCGTATGGACATAATTATGTAAAAACATAAATGTATGTACATTTTATCATTACAATATAACAAATCTAATTCTAGAAGTCAAGCGGTACTGCAATATTAAATAGTTTAAAAAAATGTCATACAGGGTCACTTAAATTTGGTTGTGAGGTTGTTTTGTTGCTTTCAACACTCTGCAGTTCAAAGTATTGTTTCAACCCCTTATGAGAAGTAAATGTCACCCTTAATAATGATCAAGTGGCACATCGTTTTAAAGAGCGTTCATTTCTCTTTTCAGTGGATCCTATGTGTTGCTTTTTGTGGTCTAATAATACGTATTTTTTTAAACCAACCATGGTAAGCAAATTTAAAGGATGGAGTTAAAACAGGACTATAATTGTTAATTTGCTTTTGGTTGTTGGGCTGTCCATTTATACCTTATATTGAGTGTATAAAATGTGAAACGATTTATTCTCTTCAAGCAAGAACCTGAATTATTTTCATTTATTTTGATCAATTTAAAAAATTCAATTAAAAAAGTTGCGATGCCTGCATTTTTTTTAATTGACAGGCAGCGCAGCGCAGTTGGTATAGTTCAGTTCAGAGATCTGAACGGTGGACCAGATGTTGCCATATCGGTGTTGCTTGTATTGCCACATAACATGCATGTTTAAATCGCAAAATTTTATGTAGAAAGAGTCATAAAGTAATATTCTAAGCGATATTTAATCATTCCATTAAATAAATAAATGTTTTAAGCATTTTTTAAGAATTTATACATTTGATTCGTAAAATTTTACTACATGCGCCCACGTACTATTTTGTTAGACGTTTGACCTCAGTCACAGTCACTCAAGCGTGAAAAGTGCACGGGTCCGGACTTAAAATTTATTTGTATTTAAAACTTATTATTATTATTATTATTATTCGGGATTTTTGGGTTTAGTTTTATTAAGTTAAAAATTCAGGATAGTTGATAGCAAGAAAATATTTAATTTAACTATAAGATTTAAGTACGTAAAATCATTTTAACCAAAAATTTTAATTTATTAAGTTTAGTTTTTAGCGCTTTTATCAGTGGGGTGTTTATAACAAGTGATGAGAGAATAGGTAGTAAGAATTACTTAAGCCCATTTAATCTGTGGATTAAGGCATTAAAGATTTACTTTTTGACACAAAAGGGTAAAATGTTTTGGTCTTCAAATTTTATCTTATTTCCTTTTTTTGGGTATAGAGACTTTTTATTTGGTGGTTATTATTAACGGGGATTTTAGCTGCCACATTCAATGTCCTTTATTATTTTTTTTTTAATTAATAAATATTATGATATATTATTATAATAAAATACTCATGAAAGCCCCCATCTCTATATTTAGTACCAACATCTTTGGTAAAAAGTAATTATGTAGTCAGAAAAGTGGAAGTATATTTTTTAAATAAACTTTACATTAAAAATCATCTAGCTGTCTATATCTTAGGTGTATAAAAGACATAAGTTTTACTTATAAAAAAACACACTTTGCATCCTGAATGTAATATTAAATTTATTAATTTGTTTGCCTCATATTTAGTTATTGTGCATAATAGGATAGATTAGATAAATATTAACAAAAATAAATGCTAATACTAAAAACTAAAAATCTTATACAAAATCTTAAAATTACAGCGAGGATACTAAATACTTTTATAAATGTAACCACTCATTTGAATCTGTCCCAAAGAGTTAATATAATTTTCTAAACTCTGTTTTTTTGCTTTAGCAGTTTCTTCCATTTTTCATCCAAGAAACCAGTTTCTTTGTTGCCGCTATGGATTCCAACTTCATCTCGCATAGTTGCACCGTTGATTGAATATTTGGGAAGATACGCAACCTTATGGGCTAAAGCGTGACCGCACATATGCGTGAAAAATAGATGGCGATTCTCTCCAGTATGCGCGAAAATAATTTCGTCCGTCGCTTCTCATTAGTAATCGGCCGATCATCCCTGAGTCGTGTGGGAGAGTTTTTGCACAGGTTCGTGTTTGCCGTATTGAAATTTGGTAGTTGTTAAAAATTTTGTTGGATATCATAATCACAAATAGATAGATATATGTAAATGTATTCAGTTTGTGAGACAATGGCTCCTTTAGGCAAAATTAATCAGTGTGCGTATCGTGGGTGCAATAATGTCAGAAAATGTAAAAACAATGTTCTCAGTTTCTTAAGATAGAAATATTTTTAATTAATAAAAGTTTTGCTAAATCAAATAATGTATCTTCTCTAATAAACCCATCAGAGAATTTTTCAAATTTATGTCAAAACACAATAAAATCCTTTAATGAACTTTATCATACTCTAAAAGTAAATAATAATATATGCAAGTCAATTAATAAAATATTACTAGATAAAATAAATATAAATAAACCAAACCTATGTCCACAGCATATTGATAAATTTTTGCATTTATTAATTAAGACTTTGATTTATAACAACCTAAAATGGGAATCTCAATCTTATTAGAAAATCTTTAAAAAAATCTAATTATAAACCTCACAGAAAATTATCTATTTTATCTACAAAAATCAATCCGAACTCTTAAAGATATTGTCTCTTCATGTCTATGAGAGCCATTTTCTCTTTTTCTTTTTTTTACTTTAAGAAAATTTTAAATCAATATATTATGTTTATGGTCTTTAGTGATTTAAGTATTTTCAATAATTGTTTTCATGATGAAATTCATTCATGAAAAAGATAAAAATAAAGCCTAAAAAGCCTTTAAAGTTATTGAGAAACTGGTTATAGTACGAATGGTAGCTTTCCTAATTAAAAAAAAATAACATATTAAATGAATGTCGAGTAATGTTTTCATTCCTAGAGAGATTATATTTGAGCTTGAAGAAGGTCACTTTGCTGCAACGGTATTCTGCGACTTCTCTAAAGACTTTGACTGTGTCAACCATGGAATACTGCTCGGTAAGCTTTCTAGATATGGGTTGATCTAGGATTAGGGGAGTTGCTCTAGAATGGTTAAAATTTTGTTTTGTGAGACAGAAAAAAGTTTGTTTGGCCAAATGGCAGTTTGTCTGAACTTTGTGTAGTAAGCAGGGTTCGTTTCTCGGTCCTATTTTATTTCTATTGTATATAAATGACCTGGCGTCTCTCCAGATAAGAGGATTCTTTACTATTTTTGCAGATGACACCACTATCTTATGGGCAGACAATAATAAAAGCACATTAACAAGAACAATTTCTAAAGATTTATTAATGATTAAACAGTGGTTTGATGCTAATTTGTGGTCTTTAAACATAGATAAGACTAAATTGTTAAGTTTTTATGTTCAGAGCAGTTCATGATTCACAACAAAGAATTGGAAGTGAATAATTTTAACAGATTCTTGGAATTGTTATCGATCATAAACCTAAGTTTTATGGAGATATGTCAGGAGGCAAAAACTGGCTAGACGATGTTATGCTATTGAGTGGTTTTAAATGAACTGAGATTGATATTTGCAAAAACGGTCTATTTTTTTTTGTTGAAAGTTGGAACTTACTTTCATACAAAAATACCTACAGTATTGAATAACATTTTGGAGTTGCATTAGTAAACGGCTTTTTGACTCGATGTTTGTTTTTAAAAAACGAGCCATTAAATATATGTGTCATAAATCTCCACAGGACATGCAGACCCCTATTTAAAGATACTTTCCTTGTGTTGCTTGTTTATTGTTGAGTCTGCTTGCCTAATATATAAAAAATATAAATTGTATCTTCAAAATAATGGCTCCTTAAAACATTACAATATCAGAAAAGAATACAATATTCCAATGCCCATCCCGAAAAGTGAACTAAGAATTCTCTTATTTACTTGAGCATAAAAATTTTTAATCATTTTCCAAATGTCATAAAAGTCTTTAGAAGTTCTCCTCGCTTTAAAAAGTCCTTAACGAAACTTCTTAAAAGCAAGTATTTTTATAGCATTAGAATTTTTTGAAGATAGTTAGGAATAGGCCAATAGTATATAATTAGTTTTTAGTAAAGATGTAAAGGTTAGAATTTGTGATGTTACTCTAATAAATTTTTAATTCGTCTTGCTTTGAAATTGAAAAAAACATTTTGGGTTTATACTAGTATGTTGAACCCACTATTGTGTATTGTTTTTAAATTATGTGTTAGTAATATGTCGATTAATGTGCCTATTTCATATCATAGAAGTACCATGTCAACAAGTAGGTACTATGTATTTATGAATAAAGTATGTTTTGAATTTTTTGAAATTCAAAATTGTATTTAAAATAGAGAGAGGTATATAATATTTAATAGGGATGATTCCAACTACTTACTAGAAATTACCTCGTTAAAAAAGTAATTAAAAGGGTTATTCAAAACTGCAAATGGCCAATATGGCGTCGACAAGAAAAAAAAAGTTGATTATGACTCTCTAAAGAAGGAACGTCGTATTTAAAAGTTAAAGATGTTAACTTGTAAATGAGAGGAAGTGTTTACAACAATGTATAAATGATTTTATTTTATATTTTCAAATAACGCCATAAAAAAATAAAAAACCATTTTGCCAAATTTCACCTTTTTTCTGAATATTAGGAAGTATTTGGCATTTTTCCAATTTTTAGATTGCATTTATTCAATCATTGCATTTATATTGCGCAACTTTCGCCTAATTAAACCATTTACTGCTCATCCTTACTTTGGACATCCTGTATAATCGCGATGAGACCCTTCATACTATTAAACAAAATATTTGTTTTTTTTTTCTTATTTACTTTTTCTAGTTTTAAGAATTAGTAATTAAGTGTTTGCCTGTATTGCAAATTAAAATGTGGCCTATTTTCTATATTTTATAGTGTTGTTACACCCTTATTCAAAACCTTTTAAATTTTGCGATTTTATTTTTATATTAATTTCAGTTAAAGGTATCTGTTTTTCAATATTTTTGTCCAAAAAAAGTGTACTTCACAGGTCTCACTACCCTACACAGTTTTTGAGATATTGGCTGGTTTCACAAACCCGTATTGTCAAAAATTACATTACGGGCTACTTTTTGCAAAAAATTATTGACTCTAAAAAACTGTAGTACCGTATATAGATATTAAATCTTTAATTATTGAATTTACTCTTTATATTTACGTGAAACCTACCTATATCACCACCTTTATTTAATATTTTTGTTAATTTTCTAATTAATAAATAAAAACTTATTGAATTTTTGTTTTGTTTTTATTTATTTATTTTTGTCTCAAAAAAGGATTTTGGTAAGTAATTATTTGTTAATAAAATTTTAGTTGTAAGAGATAGCACCTTCCAATACATTACTTGACCACCACATTTATCTAGTTATTTATGCGAGATCACAGCGCATTTAAATATCGGCAATAACAAAATAAATAAAAGCGCTGTTATCATCATCGCCCTTGTCTTAAAAAAATAACAAAACGGCCGGGCGCCCAAAGATTCCCGCGTCGTCAACTGGAAATGGTCAATATAGCGCCGACAAAGAAAAACAAAACAAGTTGATGATGGCTCTTTAAAGACAGAACGTCGTATTTTAAATTTAAAGGTGTTATCGTATAGGCGAGAAAAAGTGGTCACAATAATTTATTCATTTAATAAATACTTTTGTCATATATTTTGAAATAACGCCAGAAAAAAAAATGATTTTGCCAAATTTCAGTTTTTTGCAAAATTTAGGAAGTATTTAGATTTTATTATAAAAGGACACTATATTGCTTAACTGTCCTCTAATTATACAACCTCTATTGACGTCCTGTATAACCGTGATGCGGGCTCTTTAAACAAAATGTTTTTTTTTTGTACTAGGTATCTTTTTATAGTTTTAAGTTATAGTTGTAACAACTGGTAATTGAGAATTTTCCTGTGTCGCTTAAAACTTAAAATGTGGCCTATTTTGTATTTCTATTAACATCCTCACTCACAACCCCTTACTTTACAGATCTCACTACGCTGCACAATTTTTCAGATATTGAATCACGTGACAAAATGGGTTACTTTTTACAAAAAATTATTGATCAAGAAGTTATATTACCATCGGTATTAAGTCTTATGAATTATTTCAATTATTTTTTATAATATTTACGTGAAACCTACTTATATCTTAAAATTTGTTCCACATATTTTTTGTATATTAGTTTTTAGTTAATTAAGTGCAACGGGCTTTTTATTTAAAAACCTGACCCTCTTGAACACAAAATGGAGGAAACATAATGTTTGTTGGAATTATAACTTGTATTAAACTTTGTTGGTAATTTTGTAAAAATAGCTTTTTATATATATTTTTGTATTAATTTTTAAGTAATTATTTGTTTTTAAAATTTAACTTTCAAGAAATTTCAATATGCCTCCACCCTTAAGTATATCACTTATCACTTGACCACCACATAAATGACACCGTGCTGTATGTTCAAAAAAAATAATAAAAACATAGTTGGCAGCATCATCCCATATCTTAAAAAAATATCCAACACGGCCGGGTAACCGGAGATTCTAGCGTCGTTGAAAACCTGACTCAAAGAAGCCAAAAGCCAAGTCCACGCAGCTAAAATAAATCGTTCCTAGATTTGACGCTTTGCGGCAGCACCACACGGTGCACGAAACTGAACGGCAATCCGATAGTCGACTGGGTACACTTTTTAACACAGGATTGCGTATCTTCCCAAATATTCAATCAACGGTTGCACTGAAGCATTTGGATACTAAAACAGATTTAAAAAGTGTACGCGAGTAGCAGAAATAATTTTTAAATTTATTTAATAATAAATTTAAAATACTTTTTTTTAAATAATTACAACTCAGATGTAAAATAGCCTTTTTCCTTTTAGTGAATTATAAAAGAAGTAATCTTGCCTCTCTGGGACAGAACAAGTGTGGCACTAACTGTAAAAAAATAATTAAACTGGTTTTATAGTGTCTCTGTAAGACAAATCATGGAAAAAAAACTGCAAACAAAAATTTTAAACTTGTTTAATTAATAAAAAAAGGGTTTTCTTTCCATATGCAACAATAACAAGTTTAGCCACAGATCTTCAATTTCTGCATCAGATTCATCATTATCCCAATTTCACCGGTCCCCTCCACTAAAAATAATCTGATCCAAATTACGATATTCCTCTTCATACCTTATAATTTTTTCCTCAGACTTTCTCCAATCTTCCTCTCCTAAATTTATAACTTTTTTTATCAAATTTTGGATACTTATTTTTCCTGCAAACTCTCCTTTTTAGTTGTCCCCAAATCAACTCGATAGGATTAAATACACAATAATATAGAGGAAGTCTGAGGACAGTATGACCATACTTTTTAGCTATATTATCTACTACATACTGCTTTTCCCATGATTTGGTATTTACAACTTCCAATAAATGTTTCTTTGTATAAGATTCATGAAAATAGAGATTATTCAAACATTAAAAATGTCTTAGAACTATCAGTCCAACCCTTTTTTGCCATGTCATGTGTATTATACCGGGTTTCATCTAAATATTATATGGATCTTTCTTCCTCCCAAAATTTTTTAACATTCTCCAAATATTCTATACGCCACCTGACAATTCGAGTACTTTTCATTACAGCAGCACTTTTGTTAACCATCTTAAACTTAAATACAAGTTTTATTGGGTATCTCCGCAAGGTTGAGACTGCGAAAAGTTTGTTCCTTGCCGATAAGGTGTCTTTAACCATCTCTGTAGTTGGAACTTCATTGTTTTTGTATTTAGAATACATAACCCTCCCTTAGCAATTTGGCAATATCTATGTCAAGTCCCTTTAATTGTCCTGAATCTTTCCTTTTTTTCTCTCTTTAATCCCTTTTTTTAGAAAATAGCATATTGTACTATATGGAACCCCTGTTAAAAACGCTGTTTTTTGCAAAGTACTACAATCATTTGTAATCTGGGGATCATTCCTTAGATTGTTATAGACATTTAAACAAATTTGTTTGGCGTCTGTACTTAAACAATTACGTTTTAAAACCCCTTGAATTTCCCCTGTAGCTTTTACTTCCCTGGCTTCTTCCTCTACTTCCTCAACACTAGAAAATGAACCATCAGAACCATATAAGTCTAAATCATTGTCCAGATCACTTTTATTGTTTTCACCACAAATATTATTGTCTTTTTTGTACACCCACGGTTTCCATAAGCCGGCACGAACACTGTCCTCTTCATTTGCCAAATTTTCCTGTCTATGTTCCCAGGGTCGAAATATTTTAAGCTCTTTAAGTATAATATCAAAACAAATCCACAAACACAAATAAAAAACACACTTCCTCACAGTAAAAATTGCAAAAAATTTAGACAGATACAGGCCAAAATCTAAATTCTCCACTTTCATAAACGTGTAAAAAGCAAAACCGGCAAAACACATCAAATAATAACCTCACTTCAAACTACTCCCTACTCCCCTTTCAACTATTAAAGGCAATAGACCAATCCTTAAAGGTCTCCTTAAAAACACGACGAAAGTAATACAAAAACAGCCCAAAAATTTAACTGGGTACGGTACCATAATCCTCAAAATCAGTGGGATAGAGAGAGATATACAATTACTTGCATAGCCTAAAGTAGGAATCGCCAGATCGGTGTTTTATCTTTGTTTAATAGACTAGCTAAAAAGAGGTGACAGTCTAGGAATACTGCGAGTGTTTAGAATGCTTGGATTTTAGTCTGCTGTCAATTTTTTGATATTATTTTCTTTTCAAAAATGAACATTTTCGAAAGAAAAATAAAAAATAGTAAAACATGGGGTTTTACTTATATTTAAAATAATTTCATAGATAAATTATATAAAATTTTGCCATTTAAACATGTATATCATGCGACAATAAATACGGCATAGACGCACGGACTATTTAGTGCGGCATCTGCGACACATCAAAGATTCTAATAGATCTCTGAACTGGACTTTATGTGCCTGCTTAATAGTCGTGTGGCTCTGGGTTCGAGTCCCTGATGTGGCATGGTCGGTTGTGAGCGTCCAATTTAGTTTTTACAAAATTATAAAGGTTGTTCCAATTGGAACTCGTGACTAAATAAGCTCAAGTTCAATAAATAAATTAAAAAAAAAAGTTACAATATAAAATTAAATTGAATAAAAAAATAATTTAACAAAATAAGACCATCTCTCGATTACAAAATCGCTAACAATATACTCTTTAAGAAACTTATGCGAGAAGACTCTTTTAAGTTAAAATCAGAATTATAAAGTTAAATTATTTAGTTATTTTTTTCAAAAGCACTCGCTAATAACTGTGCAACAATATCAAACAAAAAAAAAACTGGACAAACATAAGTACCTTGCATCGTTTTTTATAACCACGTAACTACCTATATGCCATACGCTATTAATGTTGCGTAAATCGTGTCTGGAAGGACCACCAATTTAAATGAAATTAAACTGTATGATTTATAACTTATTTAATTTTAAATTTTACAAAGTAAGACAAATTCTGCTTCCTTTCTTATACCAACGAATGCTGTCATCGATCTTCGTTCTCTTCGTCACTCTCGCGTTAATCGCGTCATCTTCATCGCTTTACGATTCGCTCTCACCTCGTTTTTTATAAATTATTATTTTTAAAGTCCAAACAATTAAAATTAGAATTTTTTTATTACGCTCATGAGATATTTTATATTTATAGAGGAGAAAGAGGAGAAAGTTTTACAGAGAAACGGAAAAAAGACAGAAAACTGTTTGACGAGGGAATCATAAAATATATACCTAAATATATTATAGCTGTAGTTGCTTTTTAAAGTTTTTGTTTGATATAAGTGTCAAATTTTTATCGCTCAAACTTTAACTCGCAGAAACGACGTTTAAAAGCGTCTGTCTTTTCTAGGGCGAGGCACGACAAACCTATGTTCTTGTTCAACACGAGAATATTAAATATTTATTTTAATAAGCAGATTTTCCAGTTTTTAAAATTTAAAAAATATTATAATGATAATAATAATAATAATAAGCATTTATTTCCAAGAGACTAATGCCCAATTAAAGGCAAATAAATTTACAATTTCAATATAATATATAAGATAATTTAATCCCAAACTCTCCTGGTACGATCATGCAGACACCAGAATGAAGAAGGCCACCTGCGCGCTATGGGCCTGCAGGCAAGCTTTCGGCAATACCTGGGGTTTGTCTCCTAAGATCCTCCACTGGATCTACTCGCGCATTGTAAGACCTCTTCTCACATACGGGGCTATCGTTTGGTGGCCATGTACGGAGAAAGCGAAAATTCGTGCTCAACTGGACAGAGTCTTGCATGTCTCAGCATAACGGGTTCCATGCGGACGGCGCCATCTAGAGCGCTTGAGACTCTGCTGAGCCTTCCGCCTCTGGACCTCGTTGTGCAATTCGAGGTAATGAGGACTGCGTACAGGCTATACGTCCTCGGCGAACTACATGCTGGCCACGCAGGCCATGCAGGTAATGAGGAAGCGAACTCTCTTGCCAGACTGGGATCCGCGAATGTGCCGATGGGACCGGAACCCATAGTTGGTATCCCCAAATGCGTTGCGGTCGCGTCAATGAAGGGTCTGCTGGACAAGTGAATCCACCGAAGATGGACTGAGTCCCCTGGTATGAGACAGGCCAAAGCGCACATAGGTGAGCCCTCTGCCTGTCTCATCAAAAATCAACTATGCCTAAAAAGACGCGAAATTCGGCTAGTGACAGGTCTTTCAACCGGTCACTGGCACTTAAGAAGCCATTTCCATACTATCGGTATTGCGGACAACCCGAAATGCCGATGGTGCTATGAGGAGGATGAAACCGTTGACCATGTTGTCGGGGAGTGCCCAGCACTCACGCGCGCCAGGTTTAAATACTTAGGTAACACTTTCAGTGTACTGAGTGACTTTAAGTGGGTGGACATAACGGAGCGCCGACCATCGCTCTGACCATAGCATTGCACCATAGCTCTGCTCGCCATAAAAAATAAATACACACTGTTAGATCTGTGTGGCAACATTGGAGCGCCGACCATCGCTCCGCGCATAGGTCGGAGCTAAGGTCTCTACATCGTACCAAGGTAAAAATCGAGCTTAGTATTTTTTACACCCTCGACCGGGGAACGTCGCGTTAAATCGCTGCCGTCGCGTAACGTTCTATATAAAGAAAAGTTAATCGGGCTTGTTTTTGCTCGAGCTTGTATTTGGAACAAAATAGATAAAAATTATCATAACTGCATTATTCTTTAAAAAATGTGGAATGAAATAGCAAATGAGTGTGATGTGCCAGGTAAGTAAAACAATTTTTTCAACTACCAGTTTATAATTTGGTTCTGTTGCATAAAATAAGTTTTAAAATTTTCTCGTACAAATTTTGCTTCATCGTTGTTTTTTCGTATTTTGATACCTTTTATATAGGTACCACTTTTTAGCACTAGAACTCAAAATAATATCTTCTTCATCTGATCAAGAGGAGGTTAAAAAATCCATGTTTATGCGACGCTTGTTTACGCCAAACTAGTGTAAAAATGCGATGCTCCGAACCTCGATGTGACCACTGCGGCGCATGGGTCGGAGCGAGGGTCGGACCAATGGTCGAGGGGGCTTTGCTATGGTCGAGGATCAATGATCCCCGTTATGTCCATACCCTAAGTCCTTCAGACCAAAGAGCCTTATCGGTTTCTCTAAGGCCATTGGGCTCTGGTAACCAGGGGTAACCGGTAACCGGTGGGGCATGACGGGTCCATCAAGAGACCTATATGCACAACTGGCATATTAGCCATGGCAGCCCACTGTTTCGACAATTCAAGGTAATTTACTATTGCATACCAAAAAAATGTATAGTTACCTTAAAGATAAAATGTAAACCAATAAGTACATTATAAAAGACAGGATAAAATATAATAAGCATAACATAATACCTAAACATTAAAACATACATATTTGCTAATTGAAAATACATACTTGCGAATTGAACTTTCCAAACAAATATTCTACTCAAGCCTCCAGCCAGCACATAGAACATAACAACTAGGTGACAAATATAGCAAAATTTCTACATATATTTAAAAGTTGCGATAAGCTACTATTATAGCTATGAAATAAAATTGATGATATTAAAATTTTTAGATATAATGAAAATGGAATCATGCAATATAATATTTGATCTAGCTTAGTCGGGAGCAAAAATAGCCTTATACCTTGCTTCCAGTCGAGGAAGCAAGAAGGGGCAATCAATTTTGTTGTGATGACTTTCCATAGAGAACTGATTGAATGTACGTTCACCTTTAGCTAACGTCACTCCTCAAAATCTTGATAACAGTAAAGTGTGGTCTATACCTCTATTTGGGTAGACACCATCCTCCCGATATGCCAAATATTTAAAAAAAATGACTTTGAAAAGCCTTAAGATTAAATATAGTAGGGATTCCAAATTAAAGAGCCATACTCAAGTCTTGACCTGACAAAACTATAGGTGTGTTAATTGCTGAGGACTTATTAAAGAGTTTACAGTTTCATAAGAAAAATCCTAAAAAGTTTTTTTGCTGCATTCCAAAATTCCTTACCCTTTTTTTTATAAAACTGTTCTGAATCACAATACTTTTTCTTTTGCCAAAGCATTCCTAATAACATTTCAAAGTTGGCGGTATTAAGCCAGGTCTCTTTCATTTCGGGTTCTTAAAGGTTGAAAAATGCACATGCAGAATGGCATTGGTTTTCAATAAACGAAATGGAAATCGTGAAATAAGTTACAGATATGTGTAAGATTTGATGGCCTTATATAATGAAGTAGCTCAAATTAAGGTATTAAAATTATTGGCTGCAGAGCTTACCATCTCTTTTCGGACATAAGTAAAGCAGACAGAACAATTACACGAGGGAGTAAAAAAGGCATTTAAAATGCACACATTCCATCCATATCGTAAGCTGCCACTGTATTGTACGTATTTAGATTTTAATAGAAGTAGCCGCTATGTGTACCAACGAGTTGGTTTTCTTTTAGTCCCATGAATTGTCTTGTGTCTTTGTTTCGCGTTCTACTACACTTTCTCTTCCTAAACTATAGTTATCTTCAGTTGTTATTAGTTTTTTAATTTAATTAGTTAATTCTATAGTTTCTAAAATTTGTCTTATAAGCATTATAGTTATAGACTACTGGCAATCTATAACTATATAATTTAAAAAAGTTACTTTTAAAAAATCTTTTTATTCTTCTAAATCGTAATAAAAAAAGTTTGATTTAAGTATCTTTCGTTATGAAATAATTAATTCATAAAAACCTAATTTTATATTTTTAATAGTGTCAAGATTGTCCTTTTGACCTTATGAAGCCTAAGTTTAACATGTCATTTAGATTATTAGAACAATATTCTTGACGTTAAATTTATTTATTCAAGCCAGAAACTTATGGGAACAAAATGCCGTGATGTATTCAATCATATTCTCGAAGCGTTTATTTTAAAAAATAACAAACATGCACACCTTGTGTCATATATTCATAATTTCTCGGTTTGCATGAGTTAACAATTGCTACTCGAGCGATGCGAGGGTATACTTACGTTTATAATGCATATTTGTTACCACAACACGTTCTTTACCACTACTCTATAAAATATTTTTACGAAAATAATTGGTTATTACAAAATATAAATGCAGTTCTCTGGAATTATTTTTCTTATGAAAAACACTTATATCAGAGCCTATCTACATCTGTACGTCTTGTGAGTATCAAATACTTCAATTATTCGTATTTATAGATACTAAGTACAGTCAATCTGGTATTCAAACCGAGATTCGATAAAGTAGTAAAATTATATAAGTGCAGAACTATGATATAAATTATCTTGGTTTAAAACTAAATCTGAATATAAGTAGTGCAAATTCTCTGCAACGGCAGTATATCTATATATAATGTAGTATTTTTTCCGTTCATTAGGTGTGAATTAAAATGATCAACTAATTAATTTACACACTTCACTACAAAAAGACGATCACGACAGCACTTCATCATCGCGCATTTATTTCCGCGACTGTTGTCTTAATCTTACCACATCACAGATCGTCATTTACTTATCAAACCCGCAACCACTCTTAAAGTGATTAAACCCGAATTAGAAGACCCAAGAAGTCCAGATTAGGCCTGCTGAAGCCCGATACAGACACCTTAAGGTAAGGATCTTTAAAGGCTGGTTCTTCGACCTTTTCACATTTACTTTTAATCACATAAATACATTCCACTTTAAATCTCTCACTGAATTGTCTAAGTCCTTGTGCTTAACTAAAAATATAAATACTAAAAAAAAAGAGAAACAAAAGAAAAAGTTTGGTTTTCTAACCAGACAAACTATTGGTCCTAAATCAAGCACGGATGATTCAAAAAAAAACATAAACTTGTTTTTTTAAAAGTAGTTATTGTTTGGAGAAAAACGCAGGCTAGCTCTGCATTATAAATACTCTTATTTAATATTCTATTAATTGCCTGAATTGTTTAGAGCTTTCAAATTAATTTTTTTTTTAATTTATATTTAATTATTATTTTAAAATTTATCTCCCATATGCAAGGCATGTTAACTAGTGAAATTAGTTAAAAGTCAGTGCATAAAAAACTGGACACTTTCCGAGGAAAAAAATGGAATTTCAACCGCTATTGTCGTATTTGTAGATTTCGCTAGGAAGAGGATAGAGGAGACCGTGTACGATCGGATTTTAACCGAATTTTTACATTTTTCGATGTATATTTAATTTTTGATTTTTTTTAACTTAATTTAATTTTAAGCATATTAATTTCTTTTGCAGCATTTATCGCCCACGATTCAGTTTACAACTTATTTTATTGCTTGCAATTTCAAACTTTAGTTTTCATCAATAGAGGTCACTTGAAAGGTTTTTTTTTTACACCATGGCTGACAAACTTAAAAAGCATCAGATGGTTTTACGCCAAACAGAAATCCAAAAATTAAAAGAAATGAAGCACATAATATTAAAAAAGGGGATTTACAATTCATTGAAGTTTTTAAATAGATGTTTGAAACTATTGAATCCATTTACGCAACTTTTTATGAAAATCATAATTTAATTATTTGCTTGGTTTCTACTGATAATAAAGCTTTCAATAGGGAAGATCTTGAACAAAAGGACTACGATTTTATATTTTATGAAATTAAATCTTTATATTCTCAATGTATCCCTAGCACTTCTTTATCACCATTATCAACCAATCATGTAACTGCAGCTAATTTACCCAAAATTAATTTGCCTACCTTCAACGGAGACATAATTTCTTTTCCACCCTTTATTGACATGTATTATGCACTGATTTATCAAAATTCTAATTTGTCTGACTGTGAGAAATTTACATATTTGATTTGCTTACTTAAAGGTCCTACTTTAAATTTAATACAACATTTGCCTGTCATGTCTTCAAATTATATAATCGCTTATGAAACTTTAATAAAACGCTATAGAAATGTCAGATTAATGGCTTCTACGTTGTGGAATAATCTAAAAAATACGCGCCTTTTTTTTATCTAAAATCTAAAAAATCTAAAAAAATTTAATCTAAAAAATAAACGCGCCTAAGGTTATTAGTGACAATCCAACCGAACTTAGGCATTTATTAGATGCTTTTTCAGAAAATGTTGCCGCACTTCAGAATTTAGGTCTTCCCACCGATTCTTGGGATTTTGTTTTAATACAAATGATTTTAAAACGTTTAGATATTTCCATAATTACTCGATTTGAATTATTCTATGATGATTCCACTTCGCTGCCTACCTATAAAATATTATATGATTTTCTTTTAAAAATCTGCATGGCTCTTGACAACTTAAGTTTATCTGCAAAGTAAAATTCCTTTAAACCGCAATATAAAAAACCCGACTATACTTCTAAAACTTCATCACGCCCTTTGTCGTTAATGCTCCAAACTGACCCCCAACATTCAACAACATCCAGTTGCAAAATATGCAACAGACCCTATCATCAAATTTTTAAATGTTCAGAATTTTTGTCCAAAACCCCTCATGAGCGTTATCAGCTTATTAAAACACATAAAAGCTGTGTTAATTGTTTAAGTACTAGTCACCGCTCTGCTGATTGTCGCTCTGATACAAATTGTCACAAATGTAATCAACGTCATCATACGCTATTACATTTTTCACGAAATTCCTCAGGCTTGTCCTTACCCGCATCAACTTCGACTTCAAATTCTCAAAATATTTCTCTAATTTCGCAAGCTCAATCCTCAAGTGAGCCTTCGTTGCCTATTGTGGATACAGGTTTTACTTCATCTCATTCTAGCATACTTTTGTCTACCGCCCGCGTGGAAATTCTCGATAATCGTGGTATTTATGAGCCGCTAAGTTGTTTATTGGATAGTGGAAGTATGACCTCATTTATTACTGACAAATGTGTCAAAAGATTAGGTCTCCGTCCTACGCAAAGTTCAGTGCAGTTACATGGACTCGGCTCTATGAAATCTCGCATTTACCACGCTGTTACTATTTCTCTTTGACCTTTGCATAAAGCTAATCCTACCTTTAACCTTGATGCATTTGTTCTTCCCAAAATTTATGAAGAATTACCAAGGCATCGATTTAATATTGAAAATTGGTCACATATTTCTAATATTCGATTGGCGGATGAACGATTTCATTACCCAGATGCTGTGGATATTCTTCTAGGAGCTGATATATTTTCTAAGCTGCTACTAGATGGGCGCATTCGGGGTGAATCAGATCAGCCTGATGCTGTAAATACTGTTTTTGGTTATATCTTAATGGGACCTATTTCAACCCCCGGACCTTTATCAGTGACCACGTTATTTTGCCAAATTGATGATCCTATTTCATTGGAATCTCAAGTTAAACAATTTTGGGACCTTGAGCAAATTCCTCAACAACATCATTTATCGTCAGACGAGATTCAGTGTGAAAAGATATTTTTAGATTCATACCAACGATCTGACTCTGGTAGATTTATTGTCAAATTGCCTTTTAAAGAGGAAAATCCTACATTTGGCAATATACGTTCATTAGCTCTCCATAGGTTTTAGTCTTTAGAGCGCAAACTCATAAAACATCGCCCAACCTACGAATTATATCATCAGTTTATTCAGGAATTTCTTGACTTAGACCACATGGAGTCGGTATCTCCTTCATTATCTAATTGCTTTTATCTTCCACATCATTGTGTTATTAGGCCTGAGAGCTTAACTACAAAATTACGAGTAGTTTTTAATGGATCTGCTCATTTGCCCAACCTACCCTCTTTAAATGAGACCTTGTATTGTGGTCCAAAACTGCAGAACGATTTGGTATCTATTTTGCTTCGTTTTCGTTACCACAAATTTGTTCTTACTGCTGATATTTCTAAAATGTATCGGCAGATTGTTGTTGCTCCTGATCATCAGGACTATCAACGCATTCTTTGGCGATTCTCTCCAGATGAACCTGTCCAGGACTTCCGTATCAAAAGACTGGTTTATGGTTTAACTTGTTCCCCCTATATTGCTATTAAAACTTTATTAAAATTGGTCGATGATGAAGAAGCTACCTATCCATTGGCAGCTGACGCTATTCGCTCTAGCATGTACGTAGATGATTACGTTGGGGGAACGTAATCGCTTGAATCTGCGCTGTCCCTTAAAACTGAACTTACAGCTTTGTTGCTAAAGGGAGGGTTTGAACTTCAAAAAAGGTCTTCAAATTGCCCGGAACTTCTTAATGATTTATTATCTCATCAGGTAGCCATAAATCCGGTAAATTTTGATTCTTGTAATGCAAATGAAGCATCTTTAAAGGTCCTAGGATTGCAGTGGAATGCTGTAACAGATAATTTTCAATTTAAAGTTAACATTTTCGACAAAAGCTGTATCAAGCGAAATCTTTTATCTCACTATCTCACGGCACGAATCTTTGATCCTTTAGGTCTTTTGTCCCCGGTTACGTTTTTACTTAAACATATAAATCAACGAATCTGGACATTAAAACTTGATTGGGATCAGGAACCGCCTGCTGACATTCTTCGGCTTTGGGATAAATTCGCTACCGATCTTTCTAGTTTAAATAATTTTAATTTTTGTCGTTCTATAGTTTTATCGCAATCTTCTCGATGTGAGCTTCATTGTTTTGGCGACGCGAGTAAAAAGGGATTCTGTAGTGCTATGTATTTTCGTTGCTTTTCCCCTGCTTCTCAAATTTTTACTTATTTTGTCTGTTCTAAATCCAAAATTGCTCCATTAAAGAAAATTTCCTTACCGCGACTTGAACTTTGTGCCGCAGATTTAACCGCTCAGCTTTCAGCCTTTGTTTTAAAAGTCTTTTCTGGCAAAATTGACATTTCTCAAGTTTTTTGCTATACCGATTCCACTATAGCTCTAAGTTTGCTTAAATCTTCTCCGCACAAATGACAAACATTTGTAAGTAACCGAATTGCTCTTATAAAAGAAAATACGGATGTTTGTTCTTGGTTTTACGTTCCGTCTGCAGACAATCCTGCTGACGTGGGCTCCCGCGGGATGCTGCCTTCCGAACTAGTAAATTGTTCTTTATGGTGGACTGCTCCTATTTTACAAAATTCTGAATTTCCTTTTCACAATCATGTTGAAACTACAATACCTTCTGCTGATGCCTTTTTTGAGGAACGCACTGTCACAGTCGTCGAGATGTCGGCGAGTGCACATGTGTGTGCTCGTTGCTCCGATAATTTTATAGTTAATTCAAAGTTAGTTACTTGTAAATTCTGTGAATCGCGTTTTCATTCTCAATGTTTAAAAATTAAAGATTTGTTGTTTAAAGCAATCTCTGATTGTCAAAATATATTATGGTACTGTGATGACTGTGTAACATTAGTTCAGGAAAAGTTGGATTTAGTGAAACGTATTAATGTTTTGGAGCGGCAAGTTGCCGAAAACAGTCGTCTGAAATCCTAAGAAAACTGGATAGTGAAAAAAGGTATAATAAAAACGATGAGGTGCCGTGGACCGAAGTTGTTAAAAAGAAAAAAACTTTCCCACCACTAATTATAAAACCAAAAAATGCCAGTCAGGACAGCGCCGTCACTAAGAACGCCGTTTGTGAGAAAATTAAACCATCGGATTTAGCTGTTGAAATTGAAAAAGTAAAGGCTGTCGGCCATGGTAGTGTTGTTATCGAATGTAGTAATTCAGATTCTTTAAAAAAACTGCAAAACAAAGTCGAGGCAGAACTATCTGAAAACTATTCGGTGCAGATTCCACAAATATCAAACCCAAAGATCGTTGTTATTGGAATTAATGTAAAATACTTAGATAATGAAGAGGATTTTGTAAATAAAATTAAAAACCAGAGCTGTTTGCCTACTACCGTAGATACTAAAATAAAATTATTAGAAAATACGTTCCGAATGGCAAACGGCTGTATAATGCTGTGTTGGAGGTATCGCCGGAAATCTTTAAATGTCTTATTAACAATAAGAGAATTTTTATAGAATGGGATAGCTATGCAGTATATGAATATATAAGTGTTATACGATGTTATAACTGTTGGAAATATGGTCACAAAGCAGTAAACTGTAGAAAAAACTGGTGTCACATGTCCTCTGTGTAACAAAAATCATAAGAGCACAGAATGTAGTTCTAATGAGCAAGAGTATACAAACTGTAAATATGCACATGAGATTTTGAAAATTGCTAATATTAATTTCAAACACACTGTTTTTGACAAAAACTGTCCTTGCTATTTGAAGGCTCAAGAAAGAGTGAAATCTAAAACAAGGTATATATAGCAACTAAAGCAGCCACTTTCTAATCATAATATAAATGAACTAATTATCCATATTAATGCTCAAAGCCTTTTTTCGCACTTTCAAGAAATAAAAAATCTATTATATAACAGCAGCCCTCTAGTAGTATGCATTAGTGAGACACATCTTACATCTGACATAGAACAGAAAGAAGTGGACATACCAGGGTATACTGCAACAATATGCTATTCGAATAGTCGACGAACCGGTGGTACTATAATTTATATTAAGAATGTTGCAACCCATTCTGTTATATGGAACGATGCAATGGACTATGAATATTGGGCTCTCTGGATCGTTTTACATGTGGGAAAAGAGACATTGTTGATAGGATCGATATATAGGTCACCTAATTCAAATTGCAGACAGTTCTTAAACTACTTTGAACAAAAATTAAATGAGGATCTAATACATCAGCAGAAAACATTTATTTTGGGTGACCTTAATATAGACCTCTTAAAAGAAAACAATGAAGCAAAGCGATTGAAAAGTATTGCAGAAACTGGTGGCCTTAAGCAGATTGTTAAAGCCCCTACAAGAATCACAAACACATCATCTACGCTCATTGATTATATCTATACAAATGATTTTAAAGCCATAGAAATACAGAGATATTTTCCTGTAATAACTGACCATGAAATTATTGGAGTACAAAATTGCAGTGATTCTTTCAGGCATAATAAGCTGTATACTTCGAAAAGAACTATAAATCGTGAGACTATTAACCAAATAAATGAGGAACTGGTGGGCGCGAATTGGAATTACACCTCGACAGATGTAAATATTGTATATAATGATTTTATAAGCATAATCCAAACAGCTTTAGATAAGTTTGCGCCTGAAAACAGATATTCTGTAAAAAAATATCCATGGATTAATGCGGCGGTTCAAGAGGTTCAACGGGAAAGAAACTTGGCTTATAGAAGATTTTGCTTTACAAAAACCGATTATGACTGGAAAAGCTATCAAAAACTCAGAAACAAAGTAACCTCGGTAATGCGTACTGAAAAAACCAAATATTATGATAATAAAATTGATCAATGTAAAGGTGATAGTCCCAATATGTGGAGGACCTTAAAAGGTTTACTGGGAAATAACAAACAATCTGTTGATTATATGGATGTTGATTTTGGGACATATACAGGTAGTATAGAGGAAAACTTTAATCAATTTTATTCAGATAGCTTACAAGATATTGCTGCAAGTATTGAAACAATAGAATGGACTTGTAATACAACTAATTCTCCGAATATACAAATTTCACATTTTAAAAATGTCAATCTGTCACAATTAAAAAAGATTTATTTAGTGTCATTGGATACCCTTTATTGCATTTAGTTAATTCATGCCTATCAACTAGCATAATTCCAAGTGATTTAAAAACTAGTGTAATGACTCCAATACCAAAGGTAACCACTCCAAAGATTCCTGCAGATTTTCGACCAATAAATTTATTGCCTGTCATTGATAAAATTATAGAGACAATTGTATGCCAGCAGTTGAGACAATACTTTGAACAACATAAACTGTTATATATTGGACAGTCAGGGTTTAGGAATAATCACTCTTGTGAATCTGCTCTTCAGTATGTGTGTGGGACATGGCGAAAAGACATTAACGAAGGCAAATTAGTTATTAGTGTATTTGTGGATCTTCAACGTGCTTTTGAGACATTAGACCGTAATATTCTTCTTAAAAAACTGTTATATTATGGTGTATGTAATAGAGCTTTGGACTGGATTAAAAATTACCTGGATAAGAGGTATAATAGAGTATCTATAGGACAAAAGTTTTCAAATAAAATAGAAAGTATCGTAGGTGTACCACAGGGTAGTGTTCTTAGACCGCTGTTGTTCGTTATATATATAAACGATATCTATACTGTTTTACAAAACTCTTTCGTAAATTTATTTGCAGATGATACAGTAATTTGTGTGTCAGGTAAAAATTACAAGGAAGCTACAAATATTTTAAATTCAGAATTGAATATTTTGTATCAATGGCTTTGTAAAAATAAATTAAAACTAAACGAATCAAAAACAAAGTGTATGCTAATAGGTACCAAAGCAAATTGTAAAAAATTTTTAGATCAAGGTTTAAATATTGAAATTAATAAGTCAAAAATTCAATTTGTCAGTGAAATAAAATATTTAGGAGTACTCTTAGATCAACAATTAAATTTTCATGGTCATGTAAATTATATTTCTAAAAAGATTGCCAAGAAAGTTGGGTTTTTTAGGAGAATTTCTAATTGCTTGTCTCAATGGACTAAAATGTTAGTATATAATACAATTATTTTGCCGCACTTTAATTACTGTTCCTCGTTACTCATATCATGCTCTCAGGAATATATAAATCAGTTACAACTTCAACAAAATAAAGTAATGCGAATTATTCTTAACGGTAATAAATATACACTTATCAATCAGATGCTTCAAATATTAAAATGGCTTCCTGTGAAGCAAAATATTCTTAAGGCAAATTTAATTTTAATTTATAAAATAGAGCATGGATTTATGCCATCATATCTGCAACATTTTTTAGAGAAAAGATCCAACTTTCAACAATATAAGGTCAAGAAATGATTATCATATATCAAGAGTTAGATCAACCTTATTGCAAAAATCATTGTTTTTTGAAGGGTTGCAAGCTTTTAACTCTCTTCCATTAGAAATCAAGAACGCAAGTAATTTAAGGTCATTTAATAAGAATGTTAAAAAACATTTATTTAGAAATAGCGTTATGTGATGTACAGTTTATGTATTACTATAGGTTTTACTTATTTTTTATACTACTAAATTTAGCAAATTGAATGTATTAGCCAAGTGCTAAATAAAGAATATTATTATATTATTATAAAAAAACTTTGGCTACAGTCGTAGAGTCAAATTGATCGAAAGTCTTCTTGATCGAAATTCATCTTTTTCTAAATCGGTACGCATTTTGGCCTATATTCATCGGTTTTATTATAATTGCAAAAATTTATCACAAAAGCGCCTGGAAATGCTTTCGTCTAATGAGTTATACTGCTCTAGTCTTTATTTTGTTAAACGCAGTCAGGAACTTTCTTTTGCCAATGAGATTCATTCTCTTCAAACAGGTCAAAAATTATCAAAAAACTTCTTGAAATT
This sequence comes from Anthonomus grandis grandis, assembly GCF_022605725.1. NCBI lineage: Eukaryota > Metazoa > Arthropoda > Insecta > Coleoptera > Curculionidae > Anthonomus > Anthonomus grandis. The sequence continues at coordinate 731,573 of NC_065561.1, forward strand.
ATCACCTTTTCTTGATACTGACAATATTCTTCGAGTTGGCGGTGGGCTAGGTCACGCACCTATTGAATATGACCGAAAGTTTCCTGCCTTCTAAATCTCGTTTAACAGATTTACTGATTAAATTAAATATTAAATATCTATTCATATTAAATATCTCCAAAGAGTTATTTAATATGAATAGATTTAGCTGCTTTAGTTATTTAATATGAATAGATTGAGCTGGAGTCCAAACGGCTAATTTTTTAGCGCTTCAAAGGTTTTGGATCTTATCTGCTAAACGAACGATCCGAAGAATATTGTCGCAATGCATTACTTGTTGGAAAACCAATCCAACATCTACTTCACCTCAAATGGGTAATTTACCGCTTCCCCGCATTAGTCAACTTAAACCCTTTGTTCATGTAGGGATTGATTATGCTGGTACGTTCACTATTACGATGTCACGCACTCGAGGCTCTAAAACACTTAAAGCTTATTTATGTTTATTCATTTGTATGTCAAAGCCGTTCATTTAGAACTAGTCTCCAATTTAACTGCTGAAGCTTTTGTCGCAGCGTTTAAACGCTTTATTAGTCGGCGAGGCCGATGTGAACATATTTATAGTGATTGCGGCACTAATTTTGTAAAAGCTCGTAATATTTTCGATTCATTTGCTCGTGATGCAGCCGCTAATTACCAGATTAGTTGGCATTTTAATCCACCCTCTTCACCTTATTTTGGAGGTTTGTGGGAGGCTAATATTAAACAATTAAAACTCATTTAGTTCGAGTCATCGGAAATCATATCCTGACCTATGAAGAGCTTTATACTGTCTCTACCCAAGTTGAAGCTTTAATGAACTCTCGACCGTTAACTCCTGTGAGTCTGGACCCTAATAATTTAACCGCTCTTACTCCCGGTCATTTTCTGCTGTTGGAACCTCTAACAGCGCTTCCTGAACCAAGTTTGGAAAATATTGCTATTAATCGGTTATCTCGTTGGTAGTTATTAACCCGCTTTCAACAAACCATTTGGTCTCGATGGTCTCACGAGTATCTTCATACTCTTCACCAGCGCACAAAATGGCATCAGTATTCCCCATCTTTACAACCTGGGTCACTTGTTGTCATAAAACAAGACCAAATCCCGCCACTTCAATGGCCGCTAGGGCGAATTTTGGAGACTTACCCGGGTAGTGATGGAGTTGTAAGAGTAGCTAAAGTTAAAATGTCTACTGGCACTTTTAAAACGCCCGCGGTCAAACTTTGTCCTTTGCCGGTAGAATAAAATTGCGCTTTGGTCGGGCGGAAATGGTCCGTCCACATTTAGTTTGTGAACGTCCAAATAGTTTAAATTTACTTGCGTGGGGCATAAAATAAAAACTGTTACTAATTACTAAACTGGTTTATTAAAAAAGAAAAGACACCAAAAAGCGCCCCAAAACGAACCGTATTATGTAAACTAAAACTGCTAAGAGACTAAAAGAGACCCGACGTTAACCTCACATTTTTTCAAAACATGTGTCATTAAAAATAACTTTTGAGTACTAGTAGCGTCATCTCTTGAATGGTATACTAAACTTAACACACTAGCAAACTGTAATATTATTTACCATTGTATTCTAGCACCCCCCCTCAATGGTAAATCCCTTATTCTAACCCTAACATATTCCTAAACTTACAAAATAAATTATTTCCAAGTGGTTTTGTCATAACATCAGCTAACTGCAGATTACTAGGTATATATTTAATGTTGACAACCCCACCGTATACCTTTTCTCTAACAAAATGAAATGTAATGTCTATATGTTTTAAACGTTTATGAAATTCAGGGTTTTTAGTAAGTTTAATAGCGCCCTGATTATCTTCATAGATAATTACACAAACAAAGCCGTTTAGGATCTTAAAGTCATTTAAAATATTTCTTAACCAGCACGCTTCACTTACAGCTAACGCTAATGAGACATACTCTGCCTCAGTCGATGAAAGAGCCACGTTACACTGCTTTCGCGACGACCATGAAACCGCACAGTTAAAAATTCTAAAGACATAACCTGAAGTTGACTTTCTGTCCAGTTTATCACCGGCCCAATCCGCGTCCGCGTACTCAACAACGATGTCACTTTTATCAGTCACTGATTTTCTTTTATATACTAAACTATCTGAAGTACCCTGAATGTATCGCATTACCCTTTTAAGCGCCTGATATAAATCTAAAGAAGCACAAGATTGATATCTACTTAAGATACTTATACAAAGACATAAGTCAGGTCTTGTGCAAAGCATGGCGTACATTATCGACCCTATTAACATTCTACATTTATGTTCGATTTCGGTACTCTCAGGACAATCTCTTTTTAAAACATCATGGCTAAAATTCAAGTCCATCGGAGTTTTACAAGGCTTGCAGTCTTGCATACCAAACTTTTTAAGAACGCCTCGTAAATATTTACTTTGATTTAAAAACATTTTGCCCTCAAGAACATCATGATTCACCTTAATTCCTAAAAAGTTACTAAGTCTACCCAAATCCTTCATTTCATAACTTTCTTTTAACCTGCATTTAAGATTTTCAATCTCATTAAAATCATTTCCCGATAATAAAAGATCATCCACGTATATTAGCAAAAACACCTTAGACTTTTTAGTAATTTTAGTGTATAAACAGTATTCAAATTCAGATCTCTTGAAATTTAAAGCCAACATAAAATTATGAAACTTTAAGTTCCAATTTTTCGGAGAACTCTTTAAACCATATAAAGACTTTTTAAGTTTGCAAATTTTTCCCTCATTATCTTTACATCCCTTTGGTAATTCTATAAATACATCATCATTGATATCCCCAAAAAGGAAAGCACTGCAAACATCTAACTGAAAAATTTGCATCTTATACTCATTACACATAGCTAGAAACACTCTTATGGAGTTTAACTTAGCAACAGGACTATAAATGTTATCTAAAGACATGCCTTCAGTTTGTTGAAAACCCTTAGCAACAAGTCTCGCCTTATACCTCACAATATTTCCAGCATCGTCTTCTTTGCGTGTAAACACCCACCTGCACTGGATAGTCTTTTTGCCAGCACTGTCTTCAACCACATGCCACGTACTGTTCTTCTCTAAGGACATGATCTCCTCGTCTATAGCTCTGGCCCACTCTGCAGCATCACTTCCACCTATGGCTGCCTCATATGTCACAGGTTCACCCTCAACAATACAAGCTGCAGCGCCTAGTATGTAGTCATTGGTCAGACCCTGTGGTGGACGAATCACTCTCCTCAAGTTATATCTGCCTTGCCCATCTCTGACTCGCTCTCGCTGCGCCTCACTGTCTCCCTCTTCAGTAATTGAGTCCTCGGTTGAGTCATACTCTGAATTTTCAAGCTCAAATTCAGCTACTATATCTGGTAAAAAGATTACATCTCTGTAAATTTCAACTTTTTTCCTATGAGGAAAAAATATTCTAAAGCCCTTAACATCATGGCAATACCCAACAAATATACCAACTTCATTCTTAGTATCCCACTTTAATCTTTTCACCTTTGGAACATGAACAGACACTCGACTACCAAAAATGTGAAATTTTGACAGCTTACATCTTTGTTTCGACCACAACTCACATGGTGATTTGTCTTTTATGTATGTGCTGCCTGACATATTGAGCACATATACTGCACAATTTAAAGCTTCAGCCCATAATTTCTTCTGACCTCCATTTAATAGAGTTCTAGCTGCCTCAACTAGAGTTCGCATCTCTCTCTCAGCACGACCATTTTGCTCAGGGGTGTACACAACTGACCTCTGATGTATAACACCCTTACATCTCAAAACTTCAGAAAGGGGATGGTTTATAAACTCCAAACCATTGTCTGATCTCAGCACCTTCAACTTACACTCGGTAGAGTTCTCAGCCACAGCCATAAAGTCCTCAATGCATCTTTTGACCTCATCTTTATGTTTTAAAAAATAAACAAACCTATATGATGAAAAATCATCCTTCAACAATAAAAAGTACCTGGAACCACCCAAAGATGTCACCTCCATGGGACCACAAACGTCAGCATGAACTAGTTCCAAAGGTTTGGTAGCTCTAGAGCTGCTTTTAACATAAGGAAATTTATGTTGCTTACCCGCCAAGCACTGCTCACACAATTCTTTATCCGCAACATAAGGAATGTTGTGCCTCTTGAGTAGATTCTTTACATGTCCATAGCTTTGATGCACCAATTTCCTATGCCAGCTACTCAAACTTTCCACACTTTTGGCCTGATGACCCTCTACAAAGTTACTTGTACCCCTATTTGCACCTACAAATCTCAACTTGTACATATTATTGTCTCTGGTTGCGACAACACAAACATTATTGTCCTTGTTAATAATTTTGCACCCTTTATCATCTGAGACCATCTTAAAGCCCTTGTCCAAAGCACGACCCACAGAAAAAAGATTGAATTTCAGCTGCGGTACATAAAACACCTCATTTAATGTAATTTCTCTCCATATATTTCCTGTATAAGCTTGAACTCTTATAATTCCAATGCCTTTAACCTCCAAAAGATCACCATTGCCCAACTCTCACTTTCTGGCTACTTTTAAGTTCTCTCAGAGTCTCAAACATGCTTATATCTTTACACATATGCTCACTAGCCCCTGTGTCGAGACACCAATCTTCACATACCTCGGTTTTGGAGTTACCAACTAAAGCAACTGGCTGGTCACCATCCTTTTTGCCATTTTGATTCTTATTCTTCCGGTGCCAACAATTTTCTATCTTATGGCCTGGTTTTTGACAGAAAAAACATTTCCTTGAATCACTTTTCTTTTTACTTGGGCACTCCCTTGCCATGTGACCAACTTTATTGCACGTAAAACATTTCCTGGCTTCGTTTCCTTTAAGTTTTATTTTACTAAAACCAGCAGCTAAGGCTGTATGCTCCTCTGTGGACTTATACCTGTCTTCCTCAACCAACAACCTTGAGGTAAGCTCTGCCAATGTTTGACTCTCTTCTGGTACAGACTCCCAAGCACTTCTAAAATGCTTAAATCTGTCCGGAAGAGACATTAACACCTTTGTAATAATCATTTTATCTGACAAAGCTTTCCCGGCTTGTTTCAATTTAGTCTTTAGCTCTTCAATTTGTAAAATGGAATCAGAAACAGTCATACTGTCACTAAGAGACATATTGAAAAATCTTTGTTGAAGTAAATGTATGCTTACTTGAGATTCTCTCTCGAACACTGCCTTCAACTTTGTCCACATCTCACAAGAGGTTTCACATGATAGCAGATGTGTTAACGGGCCTTGGTCAACCCTCAATACAATAAGCTCCTGTGCCTTGGCATCCTTGCTTAGCCAACTTTCCAGCTCATCCCCAGAGGCTGGTTTCTGTTTTTCACCACTTACAATCTCATAAAGCCCTCTGCCTTTTAACATCACCCGAATCTGGAACTCCCACAGAACCCAGTTTTCATTGCCACATAATTTGACCGTTGCACTTTGCTCTTTCTCCATGACTATTTACTTTGAACACGACACAACAACCGCCCTTGAAACCAACAGCAAAGACGTACCTTTTATCGACAACTCGAAACTGCCAAACTACCGGCTCGCGCACTTTTTTAACTAATTCACAACGACCAGTCTTAATTTCCAGCGATCCGCGATACCTGGGCCCATAACCACTTGCGTGGGGCATAAAATAAAGACTGTTACTAATTACTAAACTGGTTTATTGAAAAAGAAAAGACACCAAAAAGCGCCCCAAAACGAACCGTATTATGTAAACTAAAACTGCTAAGAGACTAAAAGAGACCCGACGTTAACCTCACATTTTTTCAAAACATGTGTCATTAAAAATACCTTTTGAGTACTAGTAGCGTCATCTCTTGAATGGTATACTAAACTTAACACACTAGCAAACTGTAATATTATTTACCATTGTATTCTAACAAATTTTTTCTTTTTATAATATTTCTTTATTTTTCTCTCCAAATTAAAACTACCATTTCATTTAATTTAATTTTCTCCTTTTATTATAACCAATTTGATTAATATTTTTATATTAAGTCTTAACAACCACAAATCTGCGCGTGTACGATAGCCTTTAAATTTCTAAATTCCTTTGGTTTGTGCTGAACGGACACCAGAGAGAAGACGACTTCCTTGTTAGCACTTTATCATCGCGCATTGATTCTAGTGTCGTGATCTATACGTTTATTTCCGCAACTGTTGTCTTAATCTTACCGCATCACAGACCGTGATTTACTTATCAAACCCGCAACCACTCTTAGTGATTCAACCCGAATTAGAAGACTCACTAAGTCCAAAGCAGGCCTGCTGAAGCTGGATACAGACACCTTAAGGTAAGGATCTTTAAAAAGGCTGGTTTTTCGACCTTTCCCCATTTACTTTTAATCATACAAATACAGTCCACTTTAAATCTCTCACTGAATTATCTAAATCCACCTTGTGCTTAAATAAAAATATAAGTAACAACTATACAAAAAAGAAACAAAAGAAAAAGTTCTTTTTTTTCTTACCAGACCAACCATTTTTGACTACTTACAATTTTGAATGTATTAAACTGTATGTATTGTAGATATTCTATTCTATTTATTTATTTATTTTTTTTTAAATTTTGTTTTGTTTTTCTTTTCTTTAATTGTGTTTTGTTTGTATTTTTGTATCCTTTTGTTTTCCAGCTTTGTCTACAAATTATAACAATTTCTTGACAATAAAGCATTGATTGATTGATTGATTGATCAAATTATTTTCAAACCTTGTTTTGCTTCTCGTGAAGATATGGTCTATACATGTCTTACTATACCTATCAACCCTAGTAGGCCTATCAACTTTTGAGATATAATCAAAGCTATTATTATTATACATATTTATTAATAATACAAGACTGAATATTCAATAAATTTATGTTAATGCCTCCTACAAAAAGTTCAATATCACAAGAAGCATAATTAGCTTGACCTAGCAGACCCGCCAAAGAAAAAATGTAATCTTATAATAAGACTTTTTCTAACATTAATTTTGCGTAGAGTCCTCTATAATATTCTCCACAAACTAATTTTAAATTGAACGTAACTAATTTTTGATTGCATTTCTTATATGTATACTTTGGAGTTTACTATAATTATTGGCCTCTAAGCGCTTTGGTTCCTCTGTGTGGGGCTCCTTTATTTGCACATACTATCGAAGAATGCTGTCAGGTGAAAAATGCAAATTTACCATAATAGCTTTTTTTAAGTAACTTTAAATATATAACCACTCACCAGACTTTAATGACTCACCAGAAAGGTGAGTCATTAAAATTTAAGCGAATTGTATTGTTGTATGTGCTTATCAAATACAATTTTTTAAGGTAACACTATAGGAATTAAGAGAATTATACGACCTAACAAAAATGTATTGTGTACTCCTAAAGGTCACATCACACGATGTCTGTATCACAATCATCTGAATTACATAAAAGACAGTAGTTTAAACTTTTTTAGACTAATAGAAGCAATAAAAATTCTGGCAGTTTTCATATATTTTAACGGCTAATTAGTAACACCACCGAAAAGCCTAAACAAATAGCCTTCCATGTTTTTTTGGAGAACAGTATTTTACAAAGCCAATTTAGTTTTAAATTCAACGCTGATGTTTGAAACATACGGGATTTGTCGCATCCATTATTTAGCAACATTTCACTAAATCGACACAGAAATAAACTTTGAAATAAAATAACATTTTCTGGCTTGATTTGTATGCAACTTTATAACAAATTTATGGGTTCTGGTTATTTAGGCTATTTATATAAATATACAGTAATTTCATAAAATGTTTAGTTGAAATTAATTATATAAAATATTGCGTTTAAAGTATGATTTGTTTTTAAATATAATAGCATTGTCCTTTTTGTAGTGCACCTCCTATCGAAATTTTGCTATTATCACAGTAATATATTGCGATCTTATTATCTGCAGCTCAGAACACTTGAACATTGCTACAATCATTTTTTTCAGTTCTTTAGCCAGGAAACCAGGCGTCTGCCAATACTCCGCTTTCCACAATTTTTTTCCTAAACCATAACTTGAAGAAATCTGTATTTCATTTGCAGTAGTGTTTATAAGATTGGTGGTCTAAAGAGTTTTCCTGATTTGTGAAGAAGTCTTCCTAGTTTCCTGGTTTGTGAAGTGATTTCGATTTGGAGAAACTTCTATAAGGTGTTTATTTTCTTATATTTTTAGTTTGGTTAGTCAGGTTATGCGCAGTTTAGGTTATTTTTATCTATGACTACAATAATATTTGACACCGGTTTAAGAATTGGTCATGTTAATGTTAGATCTTTATTACCAAGTATAAATGTAATAAGGGAAATTCTTCTGGACAATTTGAAACTGGATATTTTAGCAATTTCAGAGAGTTGGCTGAATTCAAATATCTTGAACTCTGCAGTTGCCATTAATGGATTTAATTTTTACAGATTGGACAAGAAAACGAGAGGTAGAGCAGTGTGATAGTTGACTTGTACATTAGGAATAACTTGATTGTTTCGAGAATTGATACTGGGGAAATTCAGGATTACCTTGGGCAACTTTGGACCAAATATAAATTTGGGGACGTTTCAATCGCAATCGGGGTGTTTTACAGATCTTTCAAGGGTAGCGTGTTATCTGCATTAATTGTCTTAGAAGCCACCTTTAGCAATGTTGTTCCATATTGTGATGAAGTTATTGCCTTAGAAGATTTAAATTTAAATCTAATCGTTAGTTCTAATGTAACTCAGCATTCTGACCGCTTGTTGGAAAGTTTCGAACAAACTGTTGTTAAAGGTGTGATTTCCTAGCGACGTCCAGCGTTCGCGACGTTCAGCAGTGGCGACTGGTTGCGGCAATTTTGGGATTTGCTTTTTCTTTCTCTCAACGGTCTCTATTATTCCCGGCATGTGAAAATTACTTGCCATTGCAACTACTCTTTAATTCTTCCATTTCCAAAATGTGATCTCATCATCTGTTACTCGAAAGTTACTTTCGCCTCGTTTCAATGCTTTGTCTTCTTTCACATCAGTTAGTTTCCTACACGATTTTGCCTAATTGTTCCACAGGCATATATTTTATCTAATTTTAGTTGCCGCAAAAGCACTAAAGAGGTAAAATAGTTATTAAAATAGACAAAATGATGACCATTCACTAATGATCTTGTAAGGTCAGTTACCACCCTGGCACCCAAATGTTTTTCTGCATTTTCTTCACTTTTTCCCATATAAATTTGAAAATGATCTACATATCCACTCTCCGATGCTATAACCCACACTTTATACCCACGCTTGATCGGTCTATTCGGCATATACTGGCGCAGGGAAGATCGTCCTTTGAATCTAATCATTGATTCGTCGATGGAAACGTTTTTCGTTGGTTTTTAATATTTCGCATGATTTTCTGATAGAATCTGTAGAATAGGCTGGATGTTATGCTCCGCAATAATTTTAATAACTTTGTAAAAATTTGGCAACAGGGCACGGTTCAAATTTGTACCTCCGAGCGCCCGAGCTCGCTCTCTCCCCTGTCCTGTCGGCCATCAATCGAATCATAACTAAAGAAATACAGTTCATAAAAAAAAAACTAGACGATTTGACTTTTATTTAATATCGATCAGAGAAAATACGGGAGTAAAAAGTACTGCTCATAAGTCTGGTCCATTCGAACCGTATATATTGAAGTGTTTTCGGTAGGGTAAACTCGAAAAATTAGGAAGTTATGGCCGGCGGAAGTAGCAAGTAAGTCTCCATTTTCTTTTCGTTCCAATACCCATTCCTCAGCCGATCGGTCATTTTAGACAGCTTTTAGATTGTTTTAGAGTATATTTTAGTAGTAAAACTGTTTTAAGGGGAGATTTAGGAAGGTTTTGCCATTTAAAATCGTGATAATTTATTAACCAGCAAGCAATCGCCATTTTTATGCCCGGGCTATCGGCCATAAGCGGCGATGCGCGCGCAGTACTTTTAGGACTAGCGTCTGCCGCCTGGAAATCACTCTGCCTCTGCAGTCAGATGTGTGGTGCTACGTTGCCGCTATTCATATTAAAATACCTACCGCCGGCAGCTCTGAGAGATGTTTTTAAAGGTGGTAGTTGGTTAAAAATAAAATAGTTTTGTGTTAAATGGAGGATTCTTTTATTATTTTTTTCAAGGTTATATCGCTACGTACATGGTACAGTAATAAGACATTATGTACCTATTTAAGTACCTATACCTAATTTATATGGATTTTTCAGTTTTGGTTATTAATGTTAAATAGTTGTCCTTCCTTATATACTAAAATGGTTGACATTTAACATTAGTGCAATCGGAATTACATTACAAAATTAATTAATATGATGAGTACCTAATTTAAGTCAATTCCAAAAAGAAAAAATGAGGAATTTTAATTTTTTATTATAATATTAATGATTTTAATCTGGAACTATTTTTCGACGCGTAGTAATAATGTCAGTGTGTTGGGACTTTCTATTGGTTATAGTGACATTATAGCCCGGGAGCCAGTGACAGATTTTTGTCAACCATCGCAACCCTAGCCAAACTTTGTGGAGTGTTAGATTTAGTTGTCCTCTAAAGCAAAATGACCGTCAGCTGGTCCACTAGTGATGGGTGGGCCAATGGGAGGGTCGAAAACACGTAAAAAAAATTTCAACTTTCAGTCATTTCAACCCTGCCGAAATTTTTGTAGATGGTAGTTTATATAATTATTTAAATAAAAAAAATCGTCAGCCGGCTGTATGTTGGTGGAAAGCCCGTCAGCTGACCATGAAAACATGTAAAAATTTTTTTTAATTTCAGTCATTTCAACCCTGCTGAAATTTATAGAGATGATAGTTTATATAATTATTTAAATAAAAAAAATCGTCAGCCGATTGTATGTCGGTGGAAAAGGCGTCAGCTAGCGCTGTGAAAGGTGTAGCGCGTAAATCACACATGCCACCCACCCGCGTTGTTAAGTGTATCAGCTGACGGGCTTTCCACCGACATGCAGCCGGCTGACGATTTTTTTTATTTAAATAATTACATAAACTACCATCTATAAAAATTTCAGCAGGGTTAAAATGACTTACATTATTATTATAATATTATTTGACGTGAATTTTACATGATACGTAAAAATGCGATAATATGTATTTCTATTTAAGAATGAAATTATTACATTGTTAAATAAAAATTGAATTTTCAATAAAAACAATTGAAAATTTAACACACTAAACTTCAAAATTAAACTTTTTCATATTTTGGCTCGTTGTTTGGTTGAAAATTCAACCAGTTGTTGAAAAAAAAATTAAATCAAAAAAGTTCTTTCAATCGTACTTTTTTAACGGTGTATAAATCAATTTAAAACAACATTATTAATATCATTTTTGTTAAAATCAAACGACTTGTAAAATATACACGATAATAAAGAGATTTATATCAACTGTGAATCATGTTATAAATATCAAGTGAACGATGGAAAAATTGTCAAAACGTTGGAGCCGTCATTGACGTGCCCCGCGCACGAGGAGGCGGACACCAAAATGATTTTTCACGTTTCGCAGTTGAAGTTCGATGCGAATATTACAATTCGTTGCTCTGATACAGATGTGTTAATCATCATGCTCGGTAATATGTCTCAAATACGTTACAGCCATCACATTCATATGGAAGTTGGTACCGGCAATCACCATCGCTTTATTGACGTTACGAAATTATTCGACACTCTTGGAAAAGATGTGAGCGAAGCGCTGCCTGCCTTCCATGCTTTCACCGAGTGCGACTTCAATCCATCATTTTTCCGCAAAGGAAAAAAGCGACCGCTGGCAATAATGAGAGAAAGTTCTCGCTTCATTGAAGCATTTACACGCATGAGAAGAGTGAACCTTTTAAAGTGATTGAAGAGTATATCTGTGCTGTGTACGGATTTAAAAAATTACAAAAAGTTAACCAGGCAAGAGAAGCAACTTTTCATAAAAATTACAAAATTGGTAGAAATGACGTCTTTGAGTTGCCGAAAACAAATATTGATGGGTCAAGTCTACCGCCGTGCCAAGCTGAATTAGTCAATCAATTTTCAAGAGCATGTTACATATCCGAAACATGGGCACATGCACACCTAAAAGTGCCCAATGGAAATGATCCATCGGAATATGGATGGACATAAGTCAATGATACTTTTAGGTACATCTGGTTTACTGGAAGACAGTTACCAGTTTCTGTCGATGACATCACTATGCAGCCTGAAAAAGGTGAAAATTTTTTAATTTACTCTATACTTTTATTATATTTCGTTTGATACGGTGCGTAAATGCTTACATATTATTTTTTTTTATAGATAACATTAGTGATGATGATGACCTAATATCACAGGCAAGCTCTGATAGTGAGTCTGAATGCGATGATCAAGATAACGATAGTTGTACCAGTCACAGTGAAGATGAAATTGATGATGAACAGTGAATAGCCTTTATTTTGACAAAAACTTGCCTTTTTCACTACAAAATGTATTTTTTAATATTTTTTTTTTTTTAAACTGTAAATTATATATAAATTTCATTAATTTCATAAAAAAAATTCAATTAATTAAAATTTATAACAATTTATAATGAGAAATATATGCTACAATGCATGAAATATATGTATCACTAACAGGTTTGTACGTATCATGTAAAATTCACGTCAAATAATATTATAATAATAATGTAAGTCATTTTAACCCTGCTGAAATTTTTATAGATGGTAGTTTATGTAATTATTTAAATAAAAAAAATCGTCAGCCGGCTGCATGTCGGTGGAAAGCCCGTCAGCTGATACACTTAACAACGCGGGTGGGTGGCATATGTGATTTACGCGCTACACCTTTCACAGCGCTAGCTGACGCCTTTTCCACCGACATACAATCGGCTGACGATTTTTTTTATTTAAATAATTATATAAACTACCATCTACAAAAATTTCGGCAGGGTTGAAATGACTGAAAGTTGAAATTTTTTTTACGTGTTTTCGGCCCTCCCATTGGCCCACCCACCGCTGGTGCGCTAGCTGATGGTCATTTTGCCTTAAAGCACAACGAAATTTAGTACTCCACAAAGTTTGGTCAGGGTTGAAATTGGTCAAAAAAATCTGTCACTGGCTCCCGGGCTATTAGTGACAAGCGAAGCGCAAAAATGTTTTGTTCATTCTAACGGGTTTGGGGTAAGGGGGCGCGGCGCGCCTGGGTTGAAGTGAGACTTGATTTTAGAGTTGGATCTCAAAACGGATATCGACCGTGGGTTGGAGCCTCCCATCGATTGGGTTAGTGTCTTTTGAGCCGCGTACTGGGAATATTAACTTTATTCATTACTTTTTTTCGTTTTCACGTAAAAAACTTAATTTTTCCGCATTTTTTTCCTTTAAAAAATAAAAATACTATACAATGCCTCTCCTCTTTAAATTTTCTTCAAAAAACGTTTACTTTTGATTGCACTAATATTAAATAGACCCCTAAAATGAGTTAAGAATTGATAAAGGTACCTACTACGATTTCAATGAACTCATAATGTAATAAAATCACATGCCATTATTTTATTCAACCATTTATAAGATAAATGTGTTGAAAATTGTGCTTGCTATGACTAGGAAACTGTGCAGGATTCTAAAGATGGTAAAAACATATTGCACTTTTCTGAATGTAACCATTAACCTTTATATTGCTAATTTTTAGGATTTTCAATTTAACATTCTATATAGGTATTAATTAGGCACAGCTTTACACACCTTTTATGTATATACTATAAAGGTATATAATACAATTTGCTATTTTAATATATTAATATTATTAAACCGTAACCCTAATAATATTTACGTCGTTATTCTTACTTCTATGCGTTTTTAAATGATGTTTCCAACGATTTCTGATCGTAAACACTTCTTCACGATGCAAACATTTAAAATTGTCAGTTCTAATTCTTAAATGAGGTGCTATCTCTTCCCGTAACTCCGGATGAAATTTCTTGACATGCACTCGTAAATGAGTGGTTCTTGAACAAGCGATTACAAACTGTACATAATTTATTGGGTTTGGAGTCCATATTATCACCGTTGTATAACCTACTTAATATGAATAAATAAAAATCAAAAATTACCTTTATTTATCAAACCTACCCAAGCAAAAAAACTGTACCTCGACTAATAATTTTTCTTTATCGCATTCAAAAACACCCTGCGCGCCAAAATCACTTTATATCAATACTTCCTGCCTCCTGCCTCCGAAAAATCCTCGAGAGAGAAGTGCGAGTCTGCGAGCGAGCACATGCATGCATAACGGCTCACCCAGAATGCGTTTTAATCATAAAATATGATATCTTTGATGAAAGCGGCAACATCGGCTATGCTCTGCCGCGAGAGCGAGCGCCAGCGGCACAAGGAACGGTGGTTCCGCAAACGCTAGTCTTTTAGGTAGGCGAAGCTCGCGGTTTTCAACCTTGGCGACACAGTAAAGCGGTGTTGCTGTTGTGATGAATTTAGATTTAGACGGAACGAAATTTAGGAAAAAGTAGGAATTTGTCTTTCTGAGTATTTTTAGGATTTCGCGTTGGTTTTATTGAGTTTTTTTGGTAGGTTTGCATTAGGAATTAGATACAAAATGGGTTAGAAAACTGCATAAGCTGAAAAAGACGAGCAACTAAATAGGTTTTTAAAGAAATTAGAACAAATAAAATGAAACTAAAAAAAATATGCTATTTTCTTGTCCACACTTGATGGTGCCACGCAGTTGGCCGAGTTAAAGGTTTGGTTACAAAATATAGAGCCTCTTATGTGCGAGTTTGAAGAGGTCACGCTAGAAATAGAACTTTTAGATGAATCAAGAATTGGTGAGGAGGCAGTGAACGAATTTGAATCCCTTTATTATAAGTGCGTTTCGACGTCTCGGGAATTTTTAGACACTTTTAAAGTGGGAAATACTAGCCTACCGAATTTCCTACTGCTAGCGTGCAGTTACCTAGATTAGGGGTACCTAAGGTTGGGGGTTACTACAATAAATTTTCTCAATTTTTGAAACATTCGAAACGTTAATTCATAAGAATACCCAACTAGCAATAATAGTCCCTGATTCTTGTTAAAAAGTATTCGCTACTAAAATATAGTTCCTGAATCTTTTTGCTACTTAAAAAGTTACTTTATAGAACGTAGTTACTTTAAAGTATAATTTAGAAGTCGCTGTCTGGTTCCTGCCACTAATATTTGTGGAAGATAAGCACCTATATATTAAGTGGCAACGGTTCACTTTTAAGTAGTATCTTGGAACTACCCGAATCTTTGCAAATGCCACGATAAAAGACCAGAAACTTTATAGTCACTTTTTATGGTAGCAGTTACTTATAAATGTTACTCTAATGCCTCGAAATAGTTTTTGTTACTTTGTGGTAGCAATTTAAATTCCAGGGTGGTTCCGGCTACGACAATTAGGATCTTTAAAAACATAGTCGCACCTATAGTTCCAAGATAGTTATTGTCACTATTGTAGGATACTATGAAGTGGCTGCCCCATACGCCTTGCTACTAAAAAGTCGCCGGGATTAAAAATCGGTACTTTAAATTGGCCGTTACTTAATACACCCCACTAAAAGAGCAAAATAATAGATCAGAACCACAAAAATATCAAAATTTTCTAATAGTGTTACACTTGTTATAAAATTTTATTATTTTAGAGTACAGTAAAATCCCAAAGGTAAATAAAAAAAAGTTTAGACATTCCAGTACCTTTTACCGGAGAGTTAAACAAAAACGGAATGTGCCAGAGGGCGAATTTCAAGAACCCGAAAATCAATTTTTGCATGATCCTGTAATGCTGTTAGATAAACATAAACCCGTTGATGACATTTTAGAATTTCCTTCAGATGACTCCACCTGTGAAGATCATATTAATTTAAAACCTGGAAGTAACATTAAATAAGAATTAATTCAATGGGCTTTAAAATACTCAATTCCCCACGTAGCCTTAACGGATTTGTTAATTTTATTAAAAAATGAACTTAAGCTTGAAGAACTACCTAGACAGTAGAACTTTAATTGGAACACCAAGCTCCTGTTCCATAATACCAATGGAAGATGGTCATTTCTGGTATAATGGGATCCAAAAAAACTTGTATCAGCAATCATTTTTAACCGAGTTAAATAAGGATAAAGATATTTCTTCTATTTCTATTATTTTTTAATATTGATGGACTGCCTCCGTTTAATAGTTCTCCTTTACAATTTTGGCCAATATAACTCAAAGTACATGAATACCCTAAATTAAAGCCAATGGCTATTGCTATTTATTGTGGACCAACGAAACCCCTTCTTCAAGAATATTTTAAACAATTTGTAGAAGAGCTAAATATCCTTCTAGAAAATGGACTTTATTTAAATAATAGAAAAATTAAAATATTGGTTCGATATTTTGTGTGCGATACTCCAGCTAGAAGTTTTCTTAAAGGTAAGTATCACTATTATTGTAAAATGTTATATATTGATCGATAAATAAAATATTTCTTTAAAGGTACACTAGGCTTTAATTCAGCTCATGGTTGTTTAAAGTGTACAGTAATAGAAGTTTATGATAAAGGAGGAAGACATATGTATTTCCCAAATATTAAAAATCCTTATTTAAGAACAGACCAAAGTTTCCGAAATCAGTTGGATGAAGATCATCATAAGGAAGTAACACCTTTACTGAAGCTGCCCATTAATATGGTTGAAGATATAATTATTGCTGATTCACTACATTTATTTGACTTAGGTAATATGTATATAATATTTAATAATCTCTTAATTTTTTAATTTTTTCTTAAAAAATCCTTAATTTTTTTAGGTATTATGAAGAAGTGCCTTTATGGATGGGTTTATGGTAATTACAATTTTAAAACCAAATTCTCTGGGAGAGATATTGAAAATCTCTCAGAAATGTTATTATCATGTAACAGAGCAATAAAACCACTAAAGAATTTAAAATTTTGGAAAGGATCTGAATATTGGACGTTTTTACTTTACTTGGGACCAGTACTCCTTAAAGATATTTTAGCTGGCCCAGTATATCAAAATTATATTTATTTATTTTGTGCTACTTCTATTTTGAGTTATTCAGCTTATTTAAAACACATTAATGTAGCTGAGAAATTGTTATTTCAGTTTACTACAACATTTAGTAATTTATATGGCAAGGATGCTATTGGGAGCAACGTGCACAATCTGTGCCATGTTGTGAATGACGTTAAAAAGTTTGGTTCTCTAACTGATATAAGTGCATATCCTTTTAAAATTTTTTATTTAGTTTAAAATCATTAGTTCGTACTGGTAAAAGGCCATTAGTACAAATTGCCAAACGGCTGACAGAAATGCAAAGCTTAAAAATAGATGCTTTTCCTGGTTTAGTAACTCCTTATGCGACAAATGAAATTTTAAAGAAAAAACCAGTCTTTAGCACTTGCAGGATACAGGTTATACAAAACTATTATGTGTCAGAAAATATTATGTTATCTAATAATATTAAAAATAAATGGTTTATGACGAGTGATAATATTATTATTGAGTTCATGTATGTAATGCAAGATAAAGAAGGATACTACGTTTACGGTGCTGGTATAAAAAATTATGCAGATTTTTTTATTTTGCCATTTAAATCGTCTAGCATAAATATTTATGTGAGCATAAAAGTAAAAACGATTTTAGTTTGCCTAAATCATACCGTTTAGACCAAATAAAATGTAAATTATTTGCAATCGAATGGAAAGACAAGCTTGTATTTTTTCCTTTGCTTCATACTTTAAAAATTTAACAACTAATGAAAACTCTGTTTTTGGGTACATAAAAATATATATTTATTTATTAATATGATTACCCTAAATAAACACTTAACACTAAACAGGAACTAAAACAATAATTATTCTTTAAAAAAAGTAAAATAAATTCTTGCTCTTTGGCATATAATGAGGATGTTATAGTGGCCAAGGTATTACGCGGCGCGGCGCGTCTCCACGATATCGAGGCGAGCGCTTCTGAAAGGTGGCGTTTTGGTTGGACGGGGAACTTTATAGAAGAGTGTTACTTTATAGTCACTAAAAACCCTTGGCAATACAGTTCCAAAAGAGTTCCTGTTTCGATATAGTCACTTCTGGGTAGTTACGATTGTTACTTTATTGAATTATATACTTTAAGGTTTCAAATAGGTAGTTTCGGCCTAATTATTCATAATTTTTACCACTTTACAGTAGCGTATGGAACTTTTTAGTAATTTTCATGGTATCGGCCATATTTTTTGAAAACTTACGAGGTAGTCTCCAAGATTAACTAAAAAATTATGCATTTTTTCTCAAAATATGCATTAAAACCTTATATATGTTAACCATTTTTGACCATAAAATACTTTTGCAAGATACCAAGCAATGAATAAAAAAATTTGAAAAAAATTTCGTAATATTATATAATTTTTTAACATAAATAAAAAGGTTAATTCAGATAGTTGGTGCAGCGCTTTTTATTTTCATATAAACCTATAGTTTTAACCAGTAAACTTAATTGCGTCGATAAATTTACTTTCATATTCGTAAGAAAAACTCAAATCAATATTATGAAAAATCATAATATAATAAGTAAAATGGCTGTTTATGATTCGTTTATCATCATGCCATTTTAAAACAATCTTACAATTTCATAAAGGTGGTGCTGGTGAAGACGTTCGAAAGCATTAGTTTGCCACGAACTTGTGACCACGCACTAACTAGGCAGCCTCGTGGCAACTACGTATCTGGGACGAAATTATCTACTTTATAGTAGCACAACAGAGTAAATGCTTTAGTGGCAAAAACTACCCAAAACACTACCCAGCTACCCAAAATCATTCCCCATTTTAGTCGCAGCCTCGTAGCATCTTACAAATATGGGATGTGGTCGCCTAAGGTCGCCGTCCCCTCTATAGTTTCTTTTAGAGTCGCAATATTGTTCCTGCCCACTATAAATGCTAGTTGGGTACAGCGGTAGATAACATTCAAAAATTTTATTATCTGTTGGATTCGTTGAAAGGGGAAGCTAGGAGAGTTTTAGAATGTTTAGAAATAACGAACGATAATTACGTTGTAGCAATTGAGTTACTTAAAAAAAAAGGTTTTATAACAAGCCTATCATTATCCAATCGCATTTAAAGGCTTTATTTGACATGGCTTCAATCAATAAAGAGTCGCATCAATTGCTTCAGGGTATGGTAGATAGCGTGGAAAAACATGTAAGGGCACTTAGGGTCTTGGGAGAGCCGGTAGACAAATGGGGTAGGTTGTTAATATTTTTCCTCACTTGGAAGTTGGATTTAGACACAAAAAAGGAGTGGGAGGAAAAAGCCATAGATCAATTTAGCGAAAATCCAACTTTTGAAGAATTTATTAATTTTTTACAGAATAAAGCTAGAGTTTTAGGATCGGTAGAATATAACAATAAGTCTTCTAAGAATTTTACCAAGCAATTAGTACGAAATCGAGGCTCATACGCAGTTGTAGGTTATGATAGTAACAATAGTAGCAGTCATTTAAATACAGTAAAATGTGAGTATTGCAAGGGTGCTCACTATGTTTATTTTTGTGAAACATTGCTTGCATTCCCTGTAGGAAAACGCGCAGAGCAAGATAAGAATTTAAAATTATGCTTCAACTGCTTAAGGTCTAGTCATCAGGTGAAAGATTGTAGATCATTAGGTTGTAGAAAATGTAAACGCAGACACAACACCATGTTGCATCCTGATTCTAGCGCAGCCATCGAGGATAAAAATAATTGTAACACTAACATGGTTACTTCTACAGAAAAGTCGGATTTTGAGGAGCAGGTGGTGGTTGCTACTTGCAATAGTACAATCCAACTCGCAAGACAAATTATTTTGTCCACAGCATGCGTTGAGATAAAGGCTGCAAATGGTAATTTCGTAAAAAGCAGAGCGCTTTTAGATAGTGGATTGCAAGTAAATTTTGTTTCAGAAGACTTAGCGAAACAATTAGGGCTGGAATTCAATAGAACAAGCGTACCAATATCTGGTATTAGTGAGGTAGTAACGTACATAAATTGTTAGGTTAATAGCAAAATTAAGTCAGTTTAGAATAATTACACTGGTGATTTGTCATTTTTAGTATTAAAAAACATTACTGCAAACATTCCCTCTTGTTCATTTGACGGCGTGGATTTTAATATTCCAGCAAATCTTAATTTAGCTGACGCTGAGTTCAATAGATCAGCCAAAATAGATATTTTGTTGGGCGCAGGAATATTTTTCGATTTATTATGTGCAGGGCAAATCAAGTTAGGAAAACAAATGCCTGTTTTGCAAAAGACAGTACTAGGTTGGGTAGTTTCGAAGCCTTTGTATATAAATAATTAAAATCCACAATTTTAGGTAACGATAGAGTTCATTGTCATTTAGCTTACGAGACTATAGAGGCACAGCTTCCCCGGGGAGGGCCGGGGTAAAATAGCCCTCCGGTATGCTCTGCCTGTCGTAAAAGGCGACTAAAAGAGCAACCTCTTTGGTGGTAGATGTTGTCCACTTGCATCGCCCGGTTCAATACCACCACATAGGACTTGTGGCGGCGTGAAGTGGATCCATGGAACTCACGTTTCGCCGTCATGTCGATGTGTCCGGTTTCAAAAGGGGAAACGGAGTAGTAAAATTAATGCATGATGGCGCCCTCACGACCAAAACTTTCCGGAGGTAAACTAGCCTCCCATTCGGATCTCCGGGCGGAGGCTGGTCGGGGGGGTCCATCAGGCGGATTTAAAAGCCTAAAAATTAATTTCTGCAACATCAGAGGCCTAAACACCAATATTAATGCAGTACACCAACACCTGCAATCAAATAAGCCTCACATTCTGGCACTGGCAGAAACAAAGATGAAACCTCCAACAACAAACGTTCACCTTATTTACCCTGGATACGATCTACACACCCGATTTCGACTAAACTTTGGATTGGCAGTATTTGTCAAGAGCGATTTGAGTTGCCAGCGGGAGGAAACGCTTGAACCTGCGGACTTCGACGTTATGTGGTTCAAAATAATAGCCAGTGGAGCCACGAAATTTATCTGCTGTATCTACAGACCACCAAGCGATACCTAATATAGGCGGCTCTTTTCGAACCTGGTTGCATTAATGCAATCAATCAACTGCAAATTGACCACCCAAGCGCAGAAATCATCGTCATGGGTGATTTTAACGTTCACAATATCAACTGGCTGCGCTTCTGCAACAAGAACGATGATGAAGGACGAGAAGCTGAGCTATTTGCCACCATATGCGGGCTTACGCAGCTTGTGGAGGAACCTACCAGAATCCCCGATCGAGACGGCGAGTTCGCGAGTCTCCTAGATCTGGTCTTGGCTTCAGACCCTGACTCGTACACTGTATCAGTACAGGCCCCCCTAGGAACATCGGACCACAAATTGATAACAGTCTCTTGCCAGTTGCATGTTAAAACGCAGGATCCTCCGATGCCGCGGAAGGTATGGCACTATAAATCAGCAGAGTGCAACCATCTTCGGGAATTTTATCGCTCATTCCCTTGGAAAGAAGTCTGCTTTAGAACCAATAACATCTCAGAATGTGCAAACCAAATTACAGAGACGATCTTGGCAGGAATGGAAGCTTATATCCCTTTTTCTACTAAATGCAGATCAAACAACA
The DNA here is from genome assembly GCF_022605725.1 of Anthonomus grandis grandis. Taxonomy (NCBI): domain Eukaryota; kingdom Metazoa; phylum Arthropoda; class Insecta; order Coleoptera; family Curculionidae; genus Anthonomus; species Anthonomus grandis. The sequence goes on from NC_065561.1 coordinate 753,243, forward strand.
AGCAATGGTTCAACCTGAATTGCAAAAAGGCAGTAAACACTAAAAACGCAGCATATCGCAAATGGCGTCAAAATTCTTCCGCCGAAAATTGGAGGAACTTTTTAACCTCCAGAAATAGCTCCAAGCGAATTATTGATGAATGCAAAGAGAGTCATAACAACAGGATCAAAAACAAATTGCTAAACTGCCCAAATGGAACAAGATCTTTCTGGTCGGATCGAAAGCCGTTAGTCAAGGATTTGCTAAGTCGGCCTTGCCACCCCTAACAGCAGATTATGGTTCTATCGCGGTAACAGCAAGGGAAAAAGCCAACTTACTGGGTAAACTCTTCGTGTCCAATTCTACTCTGCACTCGCAAGGCAAAACACCGCCATATTTGCCAAGGGTGAATTCATCGATGGGAGAAATTTCGTTTCCCCAACGAATTATAAATAAAATGCTTAAAAGCGTAGACACCAACAAAGCTTCTGGACCCGATGGAATTCCAGCCCTAGTACTAAAACGTTATGCAGACGAATTGACTCCTCCCTTATGTAGACTGTTCACGGCATCGTATAAACAGGGCTCATTTCCAACAAGCTGGAAAACTGCTCAAGTGCAAGTTGTACCCAAAAAGGGTAAAAAAACGATGCCGTCCAATTACCGCCCGATTGCACTAGTTCCAGTAATATCGAAGATTATGGAGAAAGCAGTCAACCAACAACTGTTAAGATATCTGGAATCATCTGGACTAATCAGCGATCATCAATACGGCTTCCGAAAGCTTAGATGCACCGGCGATCTTCTGGCTTACGTCACACACTTGTGGACGGAGGCCATGGAGAAGCACGGCGAGTCCCGCTCAGTCGCTCTTGACATTTCCAAGGCATTTGACAGAGTGTGGCATGAGGGACTACTAACCAAGCTCTCCTCAATCGGCATACAAAACTCATTATTGAATTGGATCAAAAGTTTTCATGAACAACGAACAATCCAAGTAGCCGTCGATGGACACCTCTCCGACAAATTTAACATTAACGCTGGAGTCCCTCAAGGATGCATTCTATCCCCCACCCTTTTCTTGATATATATTAACGATTTGCTAGGAACCACTGTTAATCCAATCTACAGCTTTGCGGATGATAGCACACTTATTTCCACATTTACGTTTTATCTTATCCGTAATTTCACAAATTTTCGACCCCCTTGGGTTGGAAGGTCCCGCTACCATAAAAGCAAAAATTATTTTGCAAAGGTTGTGGAAATTGCAGTTGGGATGGGACGAATCAATTCCGTTGGACTTGTTGACAGTTTGGAATATGTTTTATAATCAGCTAGAATCCTTGATATTTATTACAATAGCTAGGCAATGTATAATAAGTAAAGCAAATTTTATAGAAAGTGCACGGGTTTTGCGACTCAAGCAAAAACGCATACGGTGCTTGCCAATATTTGAGATCCGTAAGTAGGGCCGGGAACATTTTAGTTAGGCTTATAAGTCTCGCGTCGCGCCACTTCATTTTACATCTCTTCCTCGATTAGAGTTATGTGGAGCTCTACTGTTAGCAAGGCTAATGAAAAAGTTCGTTGATGCTTTAGATATACAAATAAATAGAATTTTTCTCTGGACGGATTCCACTATAATGTTGGCATGGCTTGCCGATGAGCCTTGTAATCTACAGGTTTTTGTCGCGAACCGTGTTGTAGAAATTCAAAATTTAAGTAAGTTAGAACAGTGGAATCACGTAATATCTTAGGATAATCCCGCGGATATCATATCGCGTGGTTTGAATCCTAGTCAGTTACAAGATTCGAATTTGTGGTAGCTCGGACCTGTATGGTAATCGGAACATCAAAATGTAGAAAATATTAAAGACATTTCCAAAAAGAAAAAAGAAAAAATAACACTTTTAAATGTTATTCCCGATCAAAGTATATTTACCGTAAAAGGTTCGTTATTTAAACTTACACGAGTAGTAGCATGGTGTCTAAGATTTTACCGAAATGTAACTAGTAAATCTGATAGTCGAGAATATAATAAGAATTTGACAATTGCCGAAATAGACAAGGCTTTGACATCTTTAGTTAAAATAGCATAGGCTCAGGAGTTTGATAAGGATATTAGTTCATTAAAAGAGCGCGGTTGTGTATCTAAGCATAGCAAACTTAAATCGTTAGATCCATTTTTTTATGAGGGTCTTATATTAGTTGGTGGCCGCCTAAAAAAATCTTTGGAGGCATTTTCTACGAGACATCCTATGTGAAGGTTCGATTTAGGAATTATAAATAAGAATGCAAATGCGCTTACACCATTGTATATTACTCTCTTCGATGATATCTGGTATATTAGTAGTTATTTAAAAACAGTGTTCTACATAATTGTGCATACGTGTGCAATAGTATTGCATAAATATTTAACAACAATAATAATTCATTGTATAACAAATTAATATACAGTATGATACTTGAAAATAAATAACATATATCACTATTATATTATTGTACCACATCTCCCCCTTTTGAAAGAATGAACTACATTTTTAATGAAATAAAAATGGAGTACTTTCGTACAAAAATAAATATTCATAAGGTATATGCGCTTTTTTACTACATTTTACACTTCTATTTTACAATAAAAATAAAATTATTAGAGGTTTAAGGAAAGTGTTAAGAAAAAGATAAGAGGAATAATAGAATGAAAATAAATAATAAAGAAAGGATAGAAAAGAAAAGTATTTATCGATCGAGTATAGATTTAAATATTTTTTTTTATTTAAAAATGAAACCTAAAATGTTAACCCTGATTTTACTTAAACAAACTTATTACCTAAATTACCTAAGTACACATGTACTTAAGTTGTTTAATTTAAATAATGTTACATAATTCTTAACTATTTCGAAGCCTAAACAATACGTGTTAAGTTATTAAATTATGAACCTCAATTTTTGCGAAGCTTTGCATTGATTTATGAGTACATAATATGTATTATAAAATATTAGGTTACAAGGTTAGTAATTTAAAACTAGTACATGTTTTCTTTTCGGTACAACTGCTATAATTGACATAATTAATTGTTTTTCTTTTAATTTTTCTACGATAAACACTGAAAGGGCCTTTATACCAAGGGTCAAATTTCGTTCTATTTTCATTATTTAAAAGTACTGAGTCACCGGGTTTTAAATATATTTCTTTAGACTGTTTATCGTATTTTAATTTTCGCTGAACTTTTGCTTTTTAAATAAAATCATTGGCTCGTCTATTTGCAATTTGTAAGCGATATCTGACTTCTTGATAATATGCGTCGATACTATATACAGGGTCTATCAAAGTACCATTTAAAATATTAGAAAAATCAACCTTACGTGCAAAAACTAATTCAAATGGCGTATATTCGTGATATACACTGGGAGTTGTGTTATAACAAAAGCTGAAATAGTTTGTCCATTCATCCCAATCGTCTTGCATTTCGTTTATGTACATTCTAAGAAACTCATTTAAGACTCTATGATTTCTTTCGCAACCACCTATAGTTTGACTATGGTAGGCTGTCGAAATCGAATGTTTAATTTTTAGAAGTTCAGAAAGTGATGTAAGTACTTCGTTTTTATACTCAGTGCCCATATCGGTTCTGATTTCCTGCATTGGGCCATAATTAAAAATAAATTCATTAAACATTGCCCTATCTATAGTTTTAGCTTCTTTATTCGGAATAGGGATAATTTTGACAAATTTAGTTAACTCGCACTGGATTGTTATTGCATAAATATTGTTGTTAGGAGTTTTTCTGAATGATCCAATCGTGTCGATACATGTGATGTCAAATGCTTTTTGTGGTGTAGGTGTTATTACCATTGGCTCTGAATGAGTTATTTTTCTCTTATTAATTTGACACTTTTGACTTTTTTTAACGTATTTGTTGACATCGCGGGACATTCCTTTGCATCGGTAATTTGGTCTTAGCTTTTTAAGCAATTTTTTCTGTCCACAGTGACCTCCGGTAAGTGGATTATCATGATATTCCTGTATTAACGCTAACTTGTCATTATTTTTAATAATTTTGGGCTCTTCATACAGAAAAATAGTAAGATTTTTAATTTACTTAAAGCAATATTTTTTAATTCATTTATTGTGCACAATTTAAATATTTCATCTGTTATTTTTAACTTTAGTTCCTTAATGTTGCAATCAGCAGCCATTTTTTCCAGCTTAGACAAAACTGTTCCTAAGAATGTTTTGTCATTACTGATTAACATTTTATCCTCGATCATAAAATCTTTATTCTTACCCATAAGTATCCATAGATATTTATGCTGAATTTTAAATTTTACATAAGCTAATTTTAAAACATTACTATTTCCTAAAGTCTCTAGGACTTTTGGTTTAACCGTAAACGGCATGCTAGCATTCTTGCTATTACCTTCTGTTAAGGTAGTATCCTTTTTTGCCATTGCCCGTGTTACTGCAAATACGTTGACTGTTTTGTTATTTATCGCCAAATCGCTTAGTTCGCTAATACAAATTCTCGATAATGCATCTGCTCCTACATTGTCCTTTCCTTTAATATATTCAATTTCAAAATTATATTCTTCTAAATCTAATCGCATCCTGGTAAGTTTTGAAGATGGGTCTTTCATAGAAAAGAGATACACTAAAGGCTTATGGTCAGATTTTACCAAAAATTTATTTCCGTACAAATATGGCCTAAAATACTGAATCGCCCAGTGAATGGCTACTAATTCTTGTTCTATAGTCGCTTTATTAGATTCTCCTTTAGTGAATGATTTTGAAGCGTAAGCTATTGGCAATTCTTGCCCATTAAAGTTTTGTGATAATATAGTGCCACAAGCATTTTTTGATGCGTCTGTTGTTAAAATAAATTGTTTATTAAAGTCTGGGTATTGCAAAATTTCGGGTTGCAACAACGAATTTTTAAGATAAATAAAAGCTTGTTTAGATTTTTCACTCCATTCGAATTGCGTATTTTTTCTTGTTAACATATTAAGAGGTTTTGCAATTTCTGCAAAGTTTCGAATAAACCTGCGATAATAGTTACAAAATGCTATAAAGCGTTTTACTTCATCAGCATTTCTAGGCTCTGGGTATTTATTAATAATGTCGTATTTTGACTCGTCAGGCAAAATTCCATTACTAGTAATCCTGTGACCTAGGTAAGTAACTTCTTGCGAAAAAAAATTGCATTTTTCGGGATTTAATTTTAAATTGTATTTTCTGCACGTTTCAAATACACTACGTAAATTTTGTAAATGATGATTTTTTGAACAACCAATTACAATTACGTCATCCATGTACAAGAAAGCCTTTTCAGGTGTTATTCCAGCAAATGCTATGTTCATCATCCTCTGGAAACTGTTTGGGCTTATTCTGAGGCCAAATGGTAACCTTGTAAATCTGTAGCTACCCGTACTTGTACTAAAAGTTGTGAAATCTCTAGATTCTTCTGCAAGTGGTATTTGATGAAAGCCTGCCTTTAAATCTAGGGTTGAAAACCATTTAGCACGGCCTAGTTGGTCTAAAATATCGTCAATTCGAGGCAATGGAAATTTATCAGGGATAATTTTCTTATTTGCCTCTCTAAAATTCACTACTAGTCGCCATTTTTTATCATGACCCTTAGATTTCTTAGGTACCAAAAGGATTGGACTATTGTAAACAGCATTAGATTCCTCTATTATGTTTTCCTCTAACATTTTACTTACCTGTGCATTTATTTCTTTAGATTGGGAAAGCGGTGTTCGATAATTTTTGATATAGAAAGGTTGCTCATCAGCTAATTTAATTTTTTGTTTATAAAAATTGTTTGTTGTTAATTTATCACATTTTTAACCCAAATATATCAGCAAATTCCATGCATAATTCGGTGGTTTCCTTTTTCGCGCATTCCGGGATGTTTTTATTTAATTCCTTTAATAGTTGATCTTTTCGGTTATTTTGATTACAATGCAATTAATAATACGAAAAGTTTTTTAGGGGTTCGGTTACAATTTTAGGATTATTTATGGTTATGGTTTCGCATGTTGTATTTAGAATTTTAATTATTGGACTTGACCTAGAAATTATGGTTGATGCTATGAAAACGGCTGGGGATATTTTGTTATTTAATACAACCGAATCTTCTTTAAGATATTTTAACTTTTCTACTTTTCTGATTATTTCACATCTCGGGGGGATAATTAACATATCTTTTGCAGGGCTGTCATGAATTGGTATAGAGATTAAATTATTATGCAGTCTTATTTGCATTGTCCAATTAGAGTAGTCCAATTGACATTGATATTGTGTAATAAAATCTCTACCAAGAATTCCATCTGCTGGTATGGGAAAATGATCCTCAACTATCTGAAAATTTAGTTTTAAAGAAAAATTGTCAATAAACATTACAGTTTTAGTAGTACCTATGGAAGTTATATGTCCTTCTGTAACACCGTTTATCCTGCTAGCATTTGCTCTGTCAACTATTTGGTTTTTATCGATTTTTGTTCGCTTAATTAAAGAAATATCGGCACCAGTATCTACGATTAATGTTATTGTTTCATTTTGTGTCATTTGGGTCTGAACGACGATAAAATTTGACAACGATAGGTCCATGTTAAAAATATTTATTGCTCCCCCAATGGACCTGGTTGGGGTGATAATTCGTTTCCCGAATTATCTGTCTCAAAGCTGCGCACAGAATAGTTTCCTCTGCCTCGTTGAGAATAGCCCCTGTGACCTCTATATCTGCTATGGCCACCATGATAATTATTATGGATAGGAACTTCAGGATTTCTATTAAATCCTCCTCTTTTCCATTGTCCTTGCGCCCTAGGATAATGACTATTGCACTGTTTCTCGCACAATGCCTAAATGTGGGTTCCAGGGTTATGATTATTAGCCTTTATTAGGGCACGCAAAGAAAACGCAGCTTTATATCGTTAAACCCAGCTTTAGTATTGAAAGATAAATCAATGTCATAATTGACAACTAATTTAATCTATAACCTCAATTCAAAAAAAATAAATACTAAGACAGTAATGCTCTAATACTTAAATTATAATTATGAAATTTAAAATTATGAGAAAGAAAATAAAGTAAAATTTAGCACTTAATACTTATTCAATTGTACATCTGATAATACCTCGCATATACGTATATACTCAGTTCCCAATTTCAAATCAAATCAGTGATGGTGGTTATATAAACAATTTTACTAAATTGAATTTAAAATCTGTGATCATTTCTACATATTAATTAAAAAAAAAAAACAATCTATAAACCGCGACGAACCGATAAATCAATACCTGGAGAAACCAAGCCAAAAAGAAAAAGGGACTACCTGAAATTCTGAGTATCTCCGACTGGTAGCAGGGCCCACCTGATCTGAATGGGGCTCCTTTGTTGGCAACTATACGTTTGGGTCAAAAGAGGCAGCAGCAGATCGACCAGTTAGGATGCTTCCAGAATGTCTAGCAGGTAGTGGAGGGCAATCGGTATTAGGTGTAGCCGATTGGAAGGAATGCAGGTTCCGGAGGTGATGATCCAAGCGACTTGATGTGGTAACACGCGGAGTAGCAAGTGAGGTGGAAGCAGTAACAATAAAAATGCAGCAAAAGCAGAAGCAGAGGATAAGCAGAAGGTACAGGAAGGCCTAAAAATGGGGACCACACATGAGGTTCGACATGGCTGTCAATTTTATGGCATTTTTGTGTGGGTAAGTAAGGTAAATTTTATAAAATTGCTCTCTGAAAAGTTGGATGCATTGATGTTCTTTTGAGTTAAACCGAAAAGCATGCAAATAAGAAATTAATTAGATGAAAAAAATAGGAAAATGACTTAGGCATGTAACATGTGCTAACTTACCGAAGATGGAATGTGGCCTTTTCTGGGGTTTATTTAACACAACAAAAACAAGGAGCCCTATAAACTCTTAAGCCTACTTAGAAAATCAGCAATTAAGCTATCCTAGCACATACTAGTAACTACAAAAAAAATTAGGCTAAGATAGGGTCTACCTTTTCACATCCGCATTAAGCGAAACTATCTGTCATACTCTAGAACCAGATAAAGAATGAATCTATTAAAAATAGGATTGTCAGTTCCCTCCAAATTTTAAGGAATGCATTTATCTGTCAAGTACCTAGGTGTTGACATGCTGGGTTTAACTACTGGGTACTATCTGATACCAACATTGGTTTAAGTAATTTGCAACTATGGAGCAATCTATAACTTGAGGCCATGGTTTAGCAACAATAATTTACAAAAAAAAAAAACTGACAGACCAGATTGACATTAACATTCTTATCACTATTGATCCTTATGATTTGAACAAAATAAACAATTAGTTAATATGTGCTCAGTATTCATTAAAATCTAAAATAGGCCAAATTGACCTGCAAGGTAAAATCAATGCAAAATCAATGGCAGTTCCTAATTCTATTCAATCAACAAAACAATGAAACAATATCCCATATTATTATTTACTTTCCTCATCCAATAATGGTTTTCCTTGCTTTTCAGATCGGGTGTGTTAGGACCCATTAGGGACCATCTTAATGGTGTATCATATCTGTGTAGTATGTATATTTATGTATGAATTTTAAATAAATTATTTTATGAAACTATGGTTGAGATTTACTTTATCTTGGTAAAAAAAAATTAATAAATCAATTAATATATCTGTTGGAGATTAAACCTGTAACACACCCCTCCTTCCTGAAAAGGAAGTTTACCTGAAACTTGCAATGGAAATTCAATCCCTAATAAAGAAAAACTAATCTAACTAAATAACTAATAAAAGAAATCCTAACTTGAAAATACTTAATATAATACAACATTATAAGAACCCTCAATATAACTACAAAGAAACGAATCTATTATAATAATTAATTTACGCTGACTTATAACTTAGATACTAACATTAGATTTGATCTTGAACGTTATTATCAGGTGGATGTGCCTTTAAATCTTTAGCATGCCAAACTCCACGACAGCGGCCTGTCAAGTCCGAAACTTCGTAGGACCATGGAGAGAGAATTTTGCTGATCTTGTAGGGCCCAAGATATTTAGGCGCGAACTTTGAAGTAAAGTTTTTGGCAGCATTAGAGATAACATAATTTCTCTGCCATACCTCCTGACCAAGTTGAAAACGCTCATCGCGATGCCGTAAGTTATAACGCCTACTACGTTGCTCGCAAGCCCTCTTCAGTCTTTTCTGAACATCGACAAATACCTTTTCCAATGTTTTCGATCGCAAAGTTGGATCGGAATCATTAGGGTTAGATGGAGAAATTAAAGTCGGGGTGGGACACAGAAATCGAAGTTCTCTACCAAAAATTACAAAGTTTGGGGTTAGACCCGTAACTTCGTGTCTTGCTGATCGGATTGCACAACCTGCCTTAGCCAAAATTAGATCCCACGTCCTATGATCCTCATCAACATAGCTTGAGATTATGGTTTTTAGAACACGGTGGACACGCTCTACAGGGTTAGCCTGCGGGTGGTAATTAGCAGTATAACGTATTTGGATACCATACTCTTGCATTTTATTTTGGAAAGCCCCACTACGAAACTGAGGTCCATTGTCGGCAATGATTCTATCAGGGATTCCGTAAACCAAAAGTACATGGTCCTCGAGCCATTTTAATATACTGCTGGCGGTAGCCACTCGTAAAGGAAAGAAGAGAGGATACTTACTGAACAAATCATATACTGACAATACGAAGGAATATCCAGAACGAGAACGAGGCAAGGGACCCACAAGGTCTACACTGAGGATTTGCCAAGGTCTAGTCAAGGTTGGTTGTGGACTAAGAAGGTGGCCAGAAGAGACTTTTTGAAGAGGTTTAGTCCTTAAGCAAGTGTGACATCGGGCAATATACCTAGCTACGTCACACTTCATATTTGGCCAGTAATATTTCTGTGAAATACGGGAAAGAGTCTTAAACACTCCAAGATGACCACAGGTGGGAGGATCGTGATGTGCCTTTATGACATCAGATCGTTGATTTCGTGGTACAATCTGCAACCAAGCATCGTCAGGATTATCTAAAGCGGGGTATTTTGACTTAGTGCGCTTATAGAGCTTATTATTAGAAATCCACCATAGTGGGTACTTAGATGGTTGCTCTTTAACGCGTTTTAGCATGCTGGAATACCACTTGTCGATCAGGAAAGAAGAATCGTTCGTTGACATGTCATTCAAAGGTGCTACCTCATCTACCACTGGTACCGAACGAGATAATGCATCGGGGACGATGTTGTCTTTACCCTTACGATGAACTATGTCAAAATCGTACTGTTGTAGCCTTACAGCCCATCGAGCAATGCGACCAACAGGATCTTTGATTGAATTAAGCCACTTCAGACTATAGTGGTCAGTTACCACTGTAAAATGGCTACCTTCCACATATGGTCTGAGTTTTTCGATGGCGAAAATGACAGCCAAACATTCCTTTTCTGTTGTGCTATACCGACGCTCGTTTTTGGTAAGAGACCTACTTAGGAAACAAATAGCGTGCTCTTCGTCACCTTGAACCTGATAAAGGACAGCTCCAAGTCCAAAATCGGAAGCGTCACATTGGATAATAAAAGGAAGATCAAAATCTGGACATGATAAAACCGGTGCGCTGACCAGTTTCTCTTTAATAGTATTAAAAGCATTTTCACATTCAGGACTCCATACAAACTTTACGTTCTTCATGGTCAATGAGGTCAAGGGAGATACTATCGTGGAAAAATTAGGGACAAACCTCCGATACCAAGATGTGAGTCCAACAATTCTTCTAATATCAGTAACAGTCTTGGGGGTTGGTATACGCAGAATAGCCTCAATCTTATCGGGGTCCACTAGTAGACCGGAAGAATTAACAATGTACCCCAAATATTTTAACTCGGGTTTACAAAAGGTACACTTCTCTCTGTTAAGAGTTAGACCTGCCTTAACGATCCTCTGTATGACCTCACGTAAAACACGAATATGTTCCTCGAACGACGGGGTGGAAATGATTACGTCGTCAAGATAGACGAAGACGTATGGCTCCAAGTCAACACCAATAACAGAATCGATCAGTCTTTGCCACACTGCAGGGGCATTAGTCAACCCAAAGGGCATACGGGTAAATTGGAAAAGTCCTCTAGTAGGGACTGTAAATGCAGTAAGAGGGCGAGATTCTGGTGCAATAGGTATTTGCCAATACGCGGACTTAATATCCAACGTACTAAGGAACTTGGCATCTCTTAATTTATCTAAAGTGGCAGAAACAAAAGGTATGGGATAACTGTCTTTGATGGTCACACGATTTAAAGCGCGATAATCGACACAAAAACGCCATTCGCCAGTTTTTTTCTTAACCATTACTATTGGAGATGACCAGGGTGAAATAGATGGTTCCACAATACCATTGGCAATCATTTGTTCCAATTCAGTATTGACATCCTTTTGAAGGGCACGGGAAAGAGGATAATAGCGCTGTTTGATAGGTGCTGAATTTGTCCTGATTTCTAGCTTGACCAAATTGGTACAACCCAATGTTGAACTCATGTTGGAAAAGACATCCTCGATAAGTCGATCGAGAGTTCCTTTTTGTGTTGGAGTCAGAGTATCAACGGATTGAATTGCGGCAGTTTCGTGACAGTAGTATGGAGCAACATCTTTGAAATGCCATTCCCCAGTGTTAAGGTCAGGTATGATCCCCATACGAGTCCAAAAATCAATACCTAAGATCAAGGAATGGGGTAGGGAGGGAACAACCAAAACATCCATAAGGACTACGCGAGTGCGAAGCCTCATAGGTAAGGTCACAATTCCTTTTATTGAACATTGTTGTCCATTGGCTACAGTGCACTCAGTGGCCCCAGATTGTTTAAGGGTGCAATAAGTAGACAAAACAGACCATCCGGCAGAACCAATAATAGTTCGAGATGCTCCACTATCAAGTAAACCTAATAGTGATTTTCCAAAAATGTCTATGTGCAGATAAGGACGCTCATCACCTTTGGCATGTGCCAAGACGAAATCAAGGACGGCAGAAGTACGAACATGTTTGGATAGACTAATAGCCGATTGCGATTCAAAAGATAGGCAAGAGGGACGGCCTATGCTCTTGCCGATGCCTCGTTTTTTGAGCACGTTGGACAAGTCTTTGCACTAACGTCTCTCTTTCCGCATCGGAAACAAAAGAACGTTTTGGGCTTAGAACATTTACGAAAACGATGTCCGCTGTCACCGCAATTCCAGCAGGTTACAACAGAAGAAACTGCATCTATAGAAGTTGAATAAGCCGAATGATTATTAGGAATAATCGGCTTAACATCACTAGGCTCTGAATAAGACTCAATTGACGCTACGTGATGACTGGGTTTTCTGTAGGCAAGTTCAGGTTCTAATAGCTGTCTAATGTTTGTGGGGGGTGGGACAAATCTCTGCACTCTGGCTTCGGTCTCTTCAATTGCTCGACTTAACCTAGTCAACTCGTGAAGATCATGGATTTCATGGGTAGCAAGCCTACTTTGAATATAAGGAAGTAAATTTCGACGAATAAGATTAAGTTTGACTGATTCGGAGGGACTTTCTGAAAGTTTTCGAAATAGACTCTCCATTGCGACAATAAACGTAAGGACGCGTTCTTGTGATCCTTGGGTGCGCCTACGTATTTCATCCCACAAACCATATTCATAGTCATAAGGCCGAAAGGAATCTTTCAATTTAGTTACTAAATCATCCCAACTGGCAAATTTATTGGTACGATACCAAAGAAGGGCATCGCCAGTAAACAACTCTGGTGCAGACCGGAGTAACTGCTCCTTAAGTACACCTCGAGATAAACGTATTTCCTCAACTCTCTCTAGAAAGTCGTTAACACTAGTCTGTCCATTAAACTTAATATTCCATCGAAACACATCATTTGTATGGTATGAGGGATGCGATAGTTGTCTCGGCTCACGCCCGTAAGTTCGATTCGATGTGTCCGTCGGAGAAAAATTTACTTCTTCCAAATGACGAACTAAGTCGTTGATTGGTATGGACTGGGACAAGTTGTCTCCATGAGCAGTGGAGTTTGCTGGAGGAGATGCATGAACCACGGGGGGTCCAAAACGAACCTGTGATTGACGACTCATTGATTGAGACTCATTTGCTGGACTCACTGGATAACAGTTAATTTGACTTACAGGAGGTTGTGATATAGGATTCGAAGATATTGAGGACTTTGCATTAAGTTCATTTCCGGAAGACTGAAAGACTCTGGATCCGTCGCGCTGCATGAAACGACCATAGGAAGGTCTTGACTCAGATGTACTTGACGTTCTCTGCTGAGGATTAAAATAAGGACAACTGCTTTGAGCAAGCTCCAATAAATCCTGGAGTGGAAGTCTAGACTGTTGTGTCAAAGACGGATTGGAAGTAGTCCCATAGGGTACTGCATCGCTATGAGATTCAATCTGAGGCAACTCCCTATTAATAGCTGAATGTGCAAAGGACGTAGAAGTACCAGACTGGAAATTATTCAAATTGTTCGACTGCTCTGCAACCTCGCATTGTGAAGTCGATGCGGCAGCAACATTGGAATTAACACGTTCCGCTTCAAGTTCTTCAACAGGTGTAGATTCCTCATCACTCAAAACAATTAAGTCATTTGAAACTACTAAGTTGTCTCCTGTATTTAAGGATTCATGGGATTCGTGAGATGGAGTGGCTCCTGTTACGGTAATGGCTGGTGGTTTGTTGGCATAAGAGCAAGAAGGCATGATACCTTGAGAAGCAAGATTAAGATCACCAAAAAGTTTAGTGCATGAACTTACAATCTCATTTTTTAAAACCGACTCTACTTCTGACACAACATGGACTCGATTGATACGCTGGTACAAATGCAACAAGAGGGTATTAATCCGTTTGGATTCTCCATCACAATAATCCTTTCCGAGAGTCTTAATATCCCGTTCAATAGATATTAATTTACTGCGACAAAGGCAAAGCTCACTATCTGTGTCGAAGGCAGTGGAACTAGGAGGATCAATGTGTTTCTCTCGTTCCAACCGCAAGGACTCACGAAGACTGGTCCGTTTTTGAGCGAAAGAACCGGTTAATGGGAGACCTCGAATGTGTAACTCATATTTTAGTTCCTCACCACCTAGATAATTAACATCCATTTCAAATGTCAAAATAGAGGGACAAAAAAATATATATATTTATAGATATATTATATATAATTTAATAACGTTAATTAAATAAATAAGCTAAAAAAAAAAATTAAAAGGAAAATATGATTAAGTATCCAAAGGACACCCCCACCCTTTCCTAAGAAAAAAAAATTAAAAAAAAAAAGGAATCAAAGTCCAACAGCAAATACACTACGTATAAGAGCAGTTAAGACTATAGTTATATTTATCATTCAGACCTACTAATAAGAAGTAAGAATAGTCAGGTACTTCAAAAAAAATAAATAAATAAATTTAAAAAAAAACAAAAGAAGTCTTAAAAATCAATCAAAGGTAATACCAGTAAATAAGCTTATTATACACAATTACTACAGTACTGCGCATGAACAGATTAAAAAAAAATCAAAGAAAAAAAATATTAAAAAAAAAACAAAATATTTAAAAACTTTTCGATTATGTTAATCACTCATAATTACTTCAACAAATAGATGTTCGCATTAAAAAAATTACATAATCAAAGTTCCAACAATTTATCTAAAGCAAATCAAACTATAATAAAAGAAAATGAAAAAGAAAATATATATCTCTATGATACTTTATAAAGTACTACTTCTTCTCGACAATACCTCTATTCAAGAATTTAAAAAAAAATGTTTTTCCTTTTCTTCCCTTTTCTTTCTTTTTCCTTTCCCTTTCTTTTTTCACCTTCACACCACCCTGTAATCCTATAACACTTGAATCATTTATCCTTCCCTACAACACCTGAAGATATTTCCTTGGTTTTTGGTAATTGGTCACCAACCTAAATAAAATTTGATAATTCTCTTTTTTTTTTTAAAATGAGAAGAAACACTGAACTGATGAAAACGTCAAAAAAATAAGAATGGTAAAGTCAACCTTCTAAAACAACTAATCAAAATTAACTGCTAATGTTTAATATAATCAAAAGATACTAGAAAAAAAAATTGGTAAAGCATGAACTGACACGTTAGGCGCCAAATTTATTGCACTGTTTCTCGCACAATGCCTAAATGTGGGTTCCAGGGTTATGATTATTAGCCTTTATTAGGGCACGCAAAGAAAACGCAGCTTTATATCGTTAAACCCAGCTTTAGTATTGAAAGATAAATCAATGTCATAATTGACAACTAATTTAATCTATAACCTCAATTCAAAAAAAATAAATACTAAGACAGTAATGCTCTAATACTTAAATTATAATTATGAAATTTAAAATTATGAGAAAGAAAATAAAGTAAAATTTAGCACTTAATACTTATTCAATTGTACATCTGATAATACCTCGCATATACGTATATACTCAGTTCCCAATTTCAAATCAAATCAGTGATGGTGGTTATATAAACAATTTTACTAAATTGAATTTAAAATCTGTGATCATTTCTACATATTAATTAAAAAAAAAAAACAATCTATAAACCGCGACGAACCGATAAATCAATACCTGGAGAAACCAAGCCAAAAAGAAAAAGGGACTACCTGAAATTCTGAGTATCTCCGACTGGTAGCAGGGCCCACCTGATCTGAATGGGGCTCCTTTGTTGGCAACTATACGTTTGGGTCAAAAGAGGCAGCAGCAGATCGACCAGTTAGGATGCTTCCAGAATGTCTAGCAGGTAGTGGAGGGCAATCGGTATTAGGTGTAGCCGATTGGAAGGAATGCAGGTTCCGGAGGTGATGATCCAAGCGACTTGATGTGGTAACACGCGGAGTAGCAAGTGAGGTGGAAGCAGTAACAATAAAAATGCAGCAAAAGCAGAAGCAGAGGATAAGCAGAAGGTACAGGAAGGCCTAAAAATGGGGACCACACATGAGGTTCGACATGGCTGTCAATTTTATGGCATTTTTGTGTGGGTAAGTAAGGTAAATTTTATAAAATTGCTCTCTGAAAAGTTGGATGCATTGATGTTCTTTTGAGTTAAACCGAAAAGCATGCAAATAAGAAATTAATTAGATGAAAAAAATAGGAAAATGACTTAGGCATGTAACATGTGCTAACTTACCGAAGATGGAATGTGGCCTTTTCTGGGGTTTATTTAACACAACAAAAACAAGGAGCCCTATAAACTCTTAAGCCTACTTAGAAAATCAGCAATTAAGCTATCCTAGCACATACTAGTAACTACAAAAAAAATTAGGCTAAGATAGGGTCTACCTTTTCACATCCGCATTAAGCGAAACTATCTGTCATACTCTAGAACCAGATAAAGAATGAATCTATTAAAAATAGGATTGTCAGTTCCCTCCAAATTTTAAGGAATGCATTTATCTGTCAAGTACCTAGGTGTTGACATGCTGGGTTTAACTACTGGGTACTATCTGATACCAACATTGGTTTAAGTAATTTGCAACTATGGAGCAATCTATAACTTGAGGCCATGGTTTAGCAACAATAATTTACAAAAAAAAAAACTGACAGACCAGATTGACATTAACATTCTTATCACTATTGATCCTTATGATTTGAACAAAATAAACAATTAGTTAATATGTGCTCAGTATTCATTAAAATCTAAAATAGGCCAAATTGACCTGCAAGGTAAAATCAATGCAAAATCAATGGCAGTTCCTAATTCTATTCAATCAACAAAACAATGAAACAATATCCCATATTATTATTTACTTTCCTCATCCAATAATGGTTTTCCTTGCTTTTCAGATCGGGTGTGTTAGGACCCATTAGGGACCATCTTAATGGTGTATCATATCTGTGTAGTATGTATATTTATGTATGAATTTTAAATAAATTATTTTATGAAACTATGGTTGAGATTTACTTTATCTTGGTAAAAAAAAATTAATAAATCAATTAATATATCTGTTGGAGATTAAACCTGTAACATGACCTCTATAATTTGGATTTCCTCTATTGTTGAATCAATTTTGTGTAAAAAGGACTGTAGAATTTTTTGATTCAGTTTCGACGCTAACAAACTTTGTCAAGGCGTCTTGAGTTGTGTTGAATGTGCCTGCTTCCATTATCAACCTGGATCTTTCTGAGGTTGCATTCGATTTTAGGGCTTTAACTGCAATATTAGTTGTATAACCCTCTGCTACATTTACTGGTACACCTTCATTTATGTACGCTCTTTTTAAGCTTGTTGCTAAAGCTTCTATGTCAGATGCGTATTTTGATGTATCGCTGGATCCTTGTTTAAGAGCTAATAATTTTGCCGAAACTAACTGCGAACTTTCACCCTTAATATTGCTTGTTAGTTATTGAATTATAATTGGTATGGTATCATTATCGCCAATAAGGTCTCTTGCTTTACCAACTAATTTAGTTTTAATAAGAGCCACGGCATTTGCTTCGTGCCCTTCGCAATTTTTTTGGATTAAAGTTAGTGCGTCAATAAAAGATCGAAGTTTATCCGCTGAGCCATCAAAATCATTGCACAAAACCCTGCTGGTGAAATTAAAAAAATCCATTTTAGTCATCGCCATTTTGCCAGTTTCAATTTTAATTTCAGTGTTTGTATTTTCTTCGTCTGAACCCTCTGAAGAGTTTTCACTGTCAATAATATCCTCCTCAATCACGTTTGGATCAATTAGTTCAGTGCACGATGTAGGTATTTTATACGAAACATTTAATACTTGATATACCCTGACTACTTTATCTCTTGAGACGGAAAAAAGTTTTTTAATAGCAAAATACTGTTCTTGACTTAAATTGTTGTAATCATGTAATACAAGTTGCACAAAGGTATTATAGTATTTAAGTAAATTATCCCTACCTTCTTTTTTAATTTCCTCTGATTTAGGTATTTTTTTCTTTAAGACTCTTTTTGATTCGTTAGTAATTAATATTTTTAAATTTGATAACTTGGTATAAAGTTCTTCCCAAGCTGATGACATAAAAATAACTAAATTTAGCCTAAATTACGGTAAAAAAAAATCTAACATAATAGTAGTACATAAAAAATATAAACAAAAATCCAACATAAATATTATTATTCAGCTATATATATGTAATATGTAACTTTATAATGTATTATTTAATATATTATAATATTATAACTTTCGATTACTTTATGAACTAATAAAAAAAAAATAGTTTTACACCCAAAAATATTTTAAAACTGCTAAATAGCCAAAAAAAAGCGTTTAATCGCTCGTCCTTAATGTCACTGCTTTCAGGTTTTACTAAAATGTTTTTCTACACCAACACATTGCTTCTTCTTTCACTAACACGGACTCACAAACACAAACTACTATGTAATAGTCTTACTTAGACATCACCAACTGGAGCTTTCAGCATAAGACTTCTTGACAAGTCTCTTTTCATGTTTCTGCGGTAAGCCTTCCTAATTTTTATTAACACCAAGGTTACAACAGCCACAGTCATTATATACAGCAGAATACGGATATCCATAGGGACATTTATAGCTTGTTCTTCCACTATAAAATTGGAGTTTACAACACCTGTGTCCGTAACTTCAGCATGCTTGGTATTAGTAGTACCCATATTGACTCACACTGTATGTTACTGTACATTAGCATACTTTACAGCAACTAGCTCCCATACTTTTACCACGGTTTTACTATAAACATTTTTATTTTTGTACTATATACATATAGAACAATTACTACTCTTACTGAAAAATGCACTAAAAAATGGTGTTTGGCACTGGCAGGGTCGCCATGTGAAGGTTCGATTTAGGAATTATAAATAAGAATGCCAAATGCGCTTACACCATTGTATATTACTCTCTTCGATGATATCTGGTATATTAGTAGTTATTTAAAAACAGTGTTCTACATAATTGTCGTGCATACGTGTGCAATAGTATTGCATAAATATTTAACAATAATAATAATTCATTGTATAACAAATTAATATACAGTATGATACTTGAAAATACATAACATATATCACTATTATATTATTGTACCACACCTATATTATTACCCCAAAAAGATCCTCTTACTAGACTTATAATATTAGATCAACATCAAAGGCATCTTCATGCGGGTGCACAAGCGATTTTGTCCGCTTTGAGAGATCGTTTTTGGATAATTAATGGTGGAAAAGTAGTACGTAGCATTTTATCTAAGTGTCATACCTGTTTTAGAGTTAAACCAAGTACGTTAAATCAAAAAATGGGTGATTTGCCTAGAGACCGGGTGACGCGGGTGACGCGGGTCCATTTAATTTAAAAGCTGCGAAATCGAGCTATAATAAAGGGGTACATGTGTATGTTCGTTTGCTTTGTCACCAAGGCCGTTCATATTGAGCTGGCTAGTGATCTCAGCACAGATACCTTTCTGAATTGCCTTAAGAGATTCGTATCTAGACGCGGATTGTGTAAGCGTATTTATTCCGACAATGCAACCAACTTTGTTGGAGCAAATAACGAGTTGAATAAAGTAAATCAATTTTTGGCTAATATTCAGAAGGACAAATCGGCCGAAACTTATTAATTAGAAAATAAAATTGAATGGCAATTCATACCGGCCAGATCACCTCATCAAGGTGGACTTTGGGAGTCTGCTATAAAATCCGCGAAACATCACCTAGTTAGAATTGTTGGAAATAGAAATTTAACTTTTGAGGAATTATATACAATATTTTCTCATTGAAGCGGTTCTAATCTCTAGACCTCTAACCCCACTGTCCTCAGATCTTAACGACCTCCAAGCCCTAACTCCAGGTCACTTCCTTATTGGAGCACCTTTAGCTGCTTTGCCACAACAAGATGTAGTAGGCACTAAGAGCAATCGTTTAAACCAATACCATCTCCTTCAACAAATAGTCCAGCATTTGTGGAAACGCTGGAGCTCTGAGTATATAACTCAACTGCAGCAGAGAAAGAAAAAATGGTAATTTTAAAGGAGGAAAATAGTCATCCTCTAAATTGGAGGCTGGGTCGAGTCATTGCAGTTTATCCCGATCGCAATGGAAAAGTTCGTACCGCTAGTGTTAAAACGATAAGTGGTGTTTTTAAGCGTGCAATCCAGAAACTTTGTCTTTTACCCATGGAAAGTGGCAGTTATGGTAACGCGATAAAACCAGTTTAGTGGTGGTAATTATTAAACCTTTAAGTCAACTAACAGAAATTTGATTTAAGTGAAAAAATTTAAACTGTTTATATGTGCAAGCCTATATTTATATGCCTATATTAAGTACCTAACTTTGTTATGTGACTAGTTTAAGTTTATATTATGTAATCCTTGTTTAGACTCATTGAGTCCTCTTTTGTATCTTAGATTTAAGTTATATCTATTTTCGAAAGCGTGTGCTTTCAAGGTCGGCGGTGATCTTACGCTCCGCAATGATTTGAATAACCTTTTAAAAATTTGGCAACAGCGCACGGTTTAAATTTGTACCTCCAAGCGCCCGAGCTCGCTCTCTCCCCTGTCGGCCATCAATCGAATCATAACTAAAGAAATACAGTCCATAAAAAAAAATAGACTTTTTGACTTTTATTTAATATCGATCAGAGAAAATACGGGAGTAAAAAGTACTGCCCACTGGACTTTGTACAACTTATCGTATTGGGGATCTCCGCGTTTGCGCTGCATTAGGTTATCATTTAAATAAACGTTTCTTAATAACCAATCAAATCTTGTTCTGAGTATAAGACTTGAAATATACACTTGCGTGCATAAAAATCGGCCCACTGTAAACTTTTGACGTTAAATATATATATATTTTTTTTTAAATTATACATCAGATCAAAAAAAGAAATATGTGGAATTGTTTGAAAGACAATTTAATATCCTTTAATATGAGTATAAATTTATCAAAACTTATTTGAACATCCTATCTTTAACATAGTGAAATTAATGCATTAAGAAAATTAGGCTTTTTTATTATTAACATATATAGGGTTATTGACAATTTAAAACTTAACACTTAATTTTTTAATAATGGGTATGACCTCCTCTTGCCCTAATAACATCTCTCATACGATTAGGCATAGATTTAATCAAGTTTGCTATTGTTTCTTGTGGGATGTTAAGCCACTCTTCTTCTACTGCAACAATAAGCTCTAGGATCGAGTTTGGGGTACGAAGTCTAGCTCGAATTCTTCGTTTTAGCTAATTCCATAAATGTTCGATCGGATTTAGGTCAGGACTGAATGCTGGTCACTCCATAACCCGAAAACCGACTTCTGCAATGTAATCTTGCACGATTCTTGCGGTGTGCGACCTTGCGTTGTCATGCATAACGGTAAATTCATCCATATGAATTGCTAAAATTTCCTAGATATACCGAGCAGCCGTTAAACCTCTTCTTCCGTGAACACGGTCGCCCCTACGAATGAACTGAAGGTCGGTTCGTGCTTCTATAGAAATTGCACCCCAGATCATGCAGGAACCACCTCCATAAGCACTTCGCTCTTCAAAGCAGCAATCTGCAAATTGCTCTCTTGGTCTTCAGTACACTTTCCTTCTTCGGTCGCTACCATGAAGGCCTATTCTGGACTCATCTGAGAACAGAACAGATCCCCATTGTTCCAACGTCCAATTCAGATGATCCCTTGCAAAACGCAGGCGTGCTTGCCGATGAGCTGGAGTAAGTTTTGGACCAATCGCAGGTGTTTTAGGGGTCAAGTTATTTTCCTGCAGTCTTTGTCTTACTGTCCACTGACTAATAGGCACTTCTCGCACCTCACGGAGCTGTCGTTGCACTTGAATGGCATTAAGGTGACGATTTCTTAATATTGTTGACACAATAAAGCGGTCATCACGAGCGGTTGTAAATCGCTTCCTACGTGTTTCAGGTCGCCTATGGAAGGATCCAGTCTCCTCATAACGTTGGCACACTCTTCGAACCGCTGTGCGAGTCATATCCAATTGTCTAGCAACAGTTGGCTGACTAAGTCCATTTTCGATTAAAGCAATAACTTGGGCGGCGTTTTGTGGTGTAGTATGCATTAACTTAACACACTTAGAACTTAGGACTTAGAACACTATTGAGGTTATGAAAAACGAATAATATGCAAATTTCAGTTGCAAACGCAATAATTTTATTATTTGACAAATTTGTTATATTCGTTACAATCACCATATAAACACAGTTTATTTGTTTACCGGTTGCTCCGCATATAAACGATAAGCCTTCTTGATAAATTTCTACTCACATTAAAGGATATTAAATTCTCTTTCAAACAGCATATTTCTTTTTTTGATCTGATGAATAATTTAAAAAAAAATATATTTAAAGTCAAAAGTTTACAGTGGGCCGATTTCTATGCACGCAAGTTTAGTTATCCCGAAGCTCAATCTGCATCGATCAGAAGTAAGAGGGTAGGCGCTTTATTCCCATGAGTATATTTATTGCAAAAAATATCTTCGTTTACATAGTATTCGTGGGAAAAGTTTTTCGGAACGGGCGCTTGCTTGTGTTGCGTACAGGTTGGTTTGGAAGACGATGTGGTCAAACAAACTATCGGGAAACAGACACAAAAATACTTTAACAGGGAGCTCAATGTCATCTGATATATTGCAAGGTCCAGAATCCTTGGTAAATTCTTGGGGTGCCGTGTAGTTTGTTGCAACTTTTTTCCAAACAAATTTATCTAAACTGAGTTTTTTCTGCAAATCTAAAAGGGGTATGAGATCATCGTTGCTATAAGAACTATCACTATCAGAGGCCCTCTCAGGCTGAATACCAACATTATCATTTTTATTAGTGGCGTGGTGCACATCCACATCAATGATATCTTCATCTGACCCATTTTGATCATCCTCCAATTCATTTCCTGAAGGTATGTCCTCAAATATATTCATGTACTCTTCATATCTCATATTTTCAAATTCTTTGTAAGGCAATGTTTTCTTTGAAACAAAATCCCTAATCAATTAGTCACTATCCACGTAAGCACCTATTCTATAATTGAATCAAAAACAAAAGTATATGCCCACCAATACACAAACATACCAACAACATACTAGCCCACCAACCAATATTCAAAATTGTTTTTTCATCGACTTCCATCCCGCCGCAAACTTCACAATTACCGAACTGGCGGCAGATCAACTAACCCAGCAAAACAACCAAGTTATACGAAAACAAAAAAATACACCCACAAATTACACAAACACACCGCCAAACATACAAAGAAAAAATCCAAAATCATCGAAAATATTAGGCATTGATTGCTTTGTGGTATCAATTGACACCACGTTAATTTTAATCAAAGCAATCAATAAAAATATATAAAATCACTTGTGCTTATGATATAACATAAAACAACACCTAATACAATAAAATATGGTACATACCCGCCATTCTGTCCCTATTTTTTGAAATATACATTCAATTTATGACCACGAACGGTATTGACCTTCAAACTGCAAACACAAATCTGTAAATGTCAAATAACAAGCTTTTAAAAAAGGTAAAAACACGAAATCTACAGCATCACAAATACTATATTTTTGATACTGTAGATTTCGTGTTTTTACCTTTTATAAAAGTGTATGACCAGCATCTTTGGGATAATGGATCAATTTTTCGAGTTAAGTAACAAGCTGTTAGCAACGGCGTCCCATTTAAATTATTTTTTTCCTACTAGATGGCAATATAGTGCTACTTCTTAGGCGGTGGTATCGGCAGCTAACCGTTCCGCAGCGCCGTGATAAATTATTAAAAAGGTGGTTTCATGGTGACAACACAAAGTTTGAAAGGGTTAATCATTTCCGCCACAAGAATACGAATCTGTCTCTAATATACCCAATCCGCTAAATTTTTAGACTTAAAACTTGACAATGCCTTATTTTTTTCTTTTTATAAAAAGCTACACATTTGCAGTTATCAACGAGGTATAAGTCTTAGAAATTTTTGACGTTGTAAAGGATGCATGTCTATCAAATAATGAGCATATATTACCATAAAAAAAATATAGTCAGATACTGAATTTTTTCATCTAGACTATTGATATAGTACACATTATCCCACACAATTTTATTCCGGTTCTTATAAAAATCATTTTTATTGAAATGTTTAAAATTACAATATAGTTTCGTTTTTATTTCCCTACTTTGTGCCGCAAGCATTTTCATATGTTACCGACGGAAAAAAGCGCTCGGGTCGCTGAATAGCTATCTGTAAGTTGCCGACGTTTTTTTTTACGTCTGGAACATAAATGAGACATTTTATTATTTAGCATGTCAAACAGTTGAACTAAATATTCCTTAGAACATTGAAAGACTAGAGTTCGTAAACAACAACTTTGTTTGAGTTCAACATGTGCACAAGGACAAGAGGGTATTTTTTTTTGACAACATCGATTCTCTGTTGTCAAGTTTACACGCATTTTCAAAAGAAGAAATTTTCAGCTATAATTAACACATATAATAATGTCAATTTAACTTATGATGCTTGATTTTGGATTACAAATAAAAAGTAGAAATAGATATGTTATTCTAAGTGCAAAAATAACATTTTCAAAGCAAAAAAAAAATTATTAACATTCTAATTCCTAAAACCGCTTCTAAAAAAATTGAAATGGCAACACCGAAGCTGATGCCATCTTGCGAAATGTCATCTTGATAAACGGCTTTGTGTTTACATGCGGCATTGGTTAAGTTCTGTTTTTTTCTTTAGTTTTTGGTTAAAAAAGACCCATTTCAGTGTTTTTCAACTGTTACGATAGTAAAAACTTGTTTTGTTGTTGCTGTTTGCGCCGCACCATGGGAAAAACGCGATTTAAGCCGATCTATTTACAAGTAAATACCCATATTGTCATAACATCATATCAAGAGCCAACCATTGTCATAAACGTAGAATAATAAAAACTTATTAAGAAATCTATAATAATTATAAAATATTTAATTTCCATAAAAAATGCGTTTGGTTGTATAAGTACCTTTACTCTAATGCAGTACGTTAAAAAAACGCATAGAGAGCTCATAAACAGTAACCCGGAATGGGATGTATTATGGACACAGATGATTGCTAAAATATTAAGATTTTAGAATTGAATACTTAGAAGACCTATTTCCCGATTAAGATCTTCAGTCACAGCCTTCCATCCTATAAACCCATCAAGCTGTTACATACAGATTTTGCCCTAAGCATGTAACATGGGATTTCATATAAATTCGGGCAAAAGTTTATGGGTTTTGGTATCGGCTTGAAAGGGTTGTGTGATTTGCAGTTTTATAAATGGAATTTGGGGTTTGATAGTAATGCAATTTATTTTTTTTAAGGCTTTTGGGGTTTGATTATTTTTAGGAATGTATTTACCTACCCTATCCTGTCAGCACACCTCTGTGGAGTTAGTCGTATTATGTTTCCTTAGTCTCTATTCATGTACCTGGTGTTGGGAACTTTCTGACCTTTGATTTGTTTGTCAAGAGTTTCTATGAGGCCGGTATATGTCTGGGGTATGGAGGGACTTCTAGAGGGTGCTGTTGTGCCACAGATTGCGCTACGAGTGGAGTAAATAAGACCTTTTAGATGGTGATCCGTTAGTGTAGGAAAACTTACAAATACTTTCTTCTATAGCGGAATCATGTTGGGCAAGGTATCCTAATTGATTTGAAATTGGCCTCCCCAGTTTTACTTGCTATATTTCCCTTCAATTCTTCAAGTTAAGTTTTAGTAAATAAACGTGCCTTGACATCTGGTTTCTAACCCTACTAGCCGATTGACAGTGACTGTGATTGACAGTAATGACTATTGACATACTTGTTGTTGTGGAGGTTTGGCAGCGTTGCTGTTTCCCATTAAAGTTTGGTTTCCATTTGGCGGATGACGAAGCGTCATAAATCAGGCAGAGCAACGTAAGAGGAAAATTGGAATTTCGTAGCCCCGTTGGGAAAATTTTGTTAGTTTTCCATGTTTTAGTATCCGAGCAGTATCATTTTGCTGTGGTATTGCGGAATTTCTATTTTGATAGAGTGAGGCTCCGCGTAGTTTGCACCGAGAGACAGGATCAGATCGTGTCGAAAAGAGAGAGTGACAAGTTCACTGCCAGTGTCACCTGTCATTGTCTGGTCGGTTGTCAGTTCCTTGTCCAGCCGATAGCCATCCCGTTATCAGAAAGAACAGTCGACATTTTGTGGTTTTAAGGAAAATTTAAGTTCATCTTGCCGGTAATTCGGTTGAATAGAAAAATATTCCTCCCAAGTCTTGGGGTTTAATTTGATGAACGTCTAGTGGGAAGTTGTAGCCGAGAGGATTTCGGATTGACCTGATATTTTTGGATTTGGTCGGCTGCTCCCACACCATTTATGGGATTTTGAAATTTTCTAACCACAAAATGAGACTCTAGGCCTCGCTCACCAGCTTAGGTATGTAGCAACATGTTGGTAATTGCCATAGAATTGATTGTGTGTTTATTTTACTGATTTTTTTGTCCTCTATTTTAGAGGCCTCTCCTTTTTCTCATTCTCTCCTCTATTCTCTGGTCTCTTCCTATTCTCTGGTTTCTTCTGGTCATCCCAACACTGTTGGCAACCGGCTGAAGTGAGCCTCAACACAGCCTGGACTGAGCATTGTACTGTGGCTCTGCGATTTTGGATTGGAACTTGCCTGAAATCGACTTGCCCATGTGGTCGTTACCCTGGTTGTAGCTGACTGGTTCCAGAGCTGTCGAGTTAAGCTACCTAAGCCAAAATACACAAGAGATTAGAGAACACGCAAGTTTTTGCACATTTTATTTTATTTTTCTCTTATTGAACGGTTTGATTTAGTGTTGGGGGTTGATTTATTAATTTGAATTTCATGGGTTTATTTTCTTTTATGGTAAAACAAGAACGTTGAGAGGTTCTTGCTAAGTCTATTAATATCAACCTGAGGGTTTTCATTTGAGTCGAGCATCGACATAATTAATTTTGACATTGAGCCTGGATCACCTTGTAAAGGATCGGCTATTTGCTACAAATAACATACTTAGTCATAGTGTTGGTTGTTGGTTAATAGGTTTTATTGCACCAACATACCATTAATAGGCTTTCAAATTCAAACCTTACTATTTAAAAGTTTTATTTAGATTAATGTGACTTGACTGTAGTTTGTAAAAGGTATTTAGGGCCAGTGAGGTATTGTGAATTAGGCTCCAAACATATACTTCTTGTAAACAACATGTGATCACGTTTTGGATTTTCCCCTTGAACAGTAGTTCAGTGCGGATTTGTTTTTTTTTTTACTAATTCCTCGCCTTAAGCATACCTCAAGTAACTCTTAATTCTTTTATCAATTTTTATTTATTTAAAATTACAACAGTATTACATTTTGAATAATTATCTAAATTTAAATATCTCAGTGGAATTTAATTTTTTTTTATATAAATGGAAGTGACTATGTAAATTCTTGGATGATTATATTAATCTGGTGAACCTATGGATTGTTATTTGAGTTAATCCCAAATTATTTTCAGCTTTTAGGATCTAGGTACAGGCATAAATATAGCTCATCATTTTCTTGATTAAGGGGGGCTTATATTCCATCATAATATATCAGGGTTTGGTGTAAAATATTTAAATCAAGTGGCGCTCTTATTAAAATTTCTCCCACTACCTTCTCCACTGTCTAAAAGCTGGCGGCCACCAAATCCCTGAATCCCTGAATCTTTTAAAACAAAATTTGCTTGTCTGGACTTAGTAATTTTTTTGTGATTGGATAGTAGGTATGACTCACACGAGTTGGAAATAAATTGGTTTGAACCGAGTTACGCGCTACAAAGCGTTCTTCAATTGGTGTGAGAGAGACAGCCTTGGATGGTCCTCCTCCAGTCCTTTCTCTTTCTAATTTCAGTGCACTTGCCTTTGATTTGGTTTTTGATTTCCACCTTCCAATAGCCTAAAATAATTATTAAAGTATGGTTCAAATTTTTAAAATAAAACAAAAAGTCTTTGAGATTAAAAGAATTTTATATCTTTGAGAATACATATATAGAATTTTTTATTTATATAATATGTACTTACTGCCTTCCACTTTTCCACTGATCGGAAGCCCATCCTCATAGAATTCAGTTGGGTCACCATACTTTCCCACAAGGCCTTTACATTTTCAGTATCTCTATCCATATTGTGAAATTTGGCCTTTAGAAGGACCAGATTCTCCTCCATCCACTAAAAAATAATTTTCCATTGTTCAGTGGTCATTTTGACGCCTCTTTCTAAAAAAATAGAGTAGATATATAATAATACTAATATTATAACGTTCATTATTTACCATACAAAAAAGAATAATCTACATATACAAAATTTACATGTTGAGTTAATTATTATGGTAAATAAAAACCAATATATCAGCCAGCCTCTTGCACAAAGTGCAAGTTTTTCTACTTACATGGCAGTATATTGCTAAGATATATTTACTTACCCATTTCAGATATAAATTTGAAAATAAAAAACAAAATACTTCCTTAAAATACTTAGTCCAACGCAAGTTGCAAAGAAACAATGAAAATTATTATTGTGTAGGTATTTGGAAAATATGTATATGTATATACAGGGTGTTTCAGAACTATGGGATCAAACTTCTGGGGGTTGTTCAGTGCAACAGAAGAATCCATTTGAGTATATGAACCCATGTCCGAAAATGCGTCACTACGCCACCACGGCCCTAAGACGCGTTAAAATTTATAAAAAACATTAATTACCTAAATAGGATCTGCTGCATTTATTTTTACCTTTTGTACATGATATCATAACAACAATTGTTTAAAATCAACGCTTATCAATGTCAATTCTAATTGTCATGTTTAAAAATTTTATAGCTTACAATTTTTAAACATTTATTGCTAATGGAAAACTTTACCAACCAAGAATTGGCGGACATGCATTTGGCATACGGAGCAACAAACTGCAAGGCAGGAGCAGCATCGCTGTTGTATTATGAATGTTATCCCGAACGACAACATCCTGGATACAAAAAGTTTATTATGATTCATCGGCGGCTCGCTGAGACAGGCATGTTTAAGACCAAGATGCATGAAACTGGTGTTGCTCGAACCGTAAGAACGGTCGAATTGGAAGAAGAGGTGCTTCAGCAAGTTGCCGATGAACCATCACACGTGACGTCGCTAAGAATATGAATACGAGTAACGCTTCTGTCTGGTGGGTACTACACGAGCAACAAGTCCATCCTTACCTCTTCCAGAATGTTCAAGGTATGACTGCAGCCGATTATCATCCTAGAGTTCAATTTTGTCTATGGCTTCTGGATCACATCATTGCACAACCAAATTTTTCACGATATGTTTTGTGGACCGATGAAGCATCTTTCACAAGAGACGGTATTTTTAATAGTAGGAATAGCCATGTTTGGGACGAAGAAAATCCTTATGCAATTTTTCCAAGAAAACATCAGAATCGTTGGTCTGTCAACGTATGGGCAGGCATTGTTGATGATTATTTAATTGGGCCATACCTTCTACCGGAACGGTCAACAGGACCTATTTATCTGCGTTTCTCGGAGGAAGTTCTCCCAGAACTCCTTGAAAATGTTCCACTAAACGTTAGACAGCAAATGTGGTTTCAGCATGATGGAGCGCCGGCTCACTTTGCTGTACAAGTACGCGAGTATTTGGCTCAGCGGTTTGGGCACCGTTGGATTGCCAGAGGTGGAGCAGTTTCTTGGCCTCCTAGGTCACCCGATTTAACGTCGCTCGATTTTTTCTTGTGGGGACATGTAAAGTCTTAGTAGTCTACGAAACTCCAGTAGAATCAGAGCTAGACTTAATTGGACGAATAACAGCAGCATTTGAAATCATTCAATACAAGGATCAAATTTTTAGTGTAGTCCGCCGAAATCATGTGTGGCGTTTAAATCGGTGTATTGAGTAGCGTAGTGACACATTTCCAGACATCAATTTGAGTATAAATTGATTGTACTGTTGCGCTTAACAACTCCTAGAAGTTTAATCCCATGGTTCTGAAACACGCTTTATATATATATGTATATATATATATATATATATATATATATATATACAGGATGTTTCACTCCGAAAAATTTTAAACGCATATGCGCTATTACGAAACAAGTTAATTTCTCAAAAAAAAATTTAAAAATTTAATAAAAGTCCTACAGATATCGAGATGATAAAATAATACAGTTTAACAGTTCACTTACTTATAAAAGCTGTTCAAAAATTGTTTCCATTGACTCTAATGCAAGCTTAAGCACGTTTAATCCAATTTTGGCGCACTAATTCAAATACACCTCCTTCCTGCTGTTCCTGAAGTCTGAAATTATCGGCAATCACTGTGATTCGGTCACGCAATTCTTCAATATTCTGAACTGGAGTACGGTATACCTCGTTTTTCAAGTGTCCCCATAAACAGAAGTCCAGAGGATTTAGGTCGAGAAACCGTGGAGGCCATGCAATTGGTCCACCTCTTCCGATCCAGCGTATCTGATGTACATGATTCAAGAAATCACGAACTCCTAAACGAAAATGCGGAGGTGCCCCATCGTGCGTCAACCACATCCGTGCTCGGACCGCCAATGGCACATTTTCAAGAAGGACCGGCAAATCGTTCCGAAGAAATTCCAAATACTGGTGACCATCCATCCGATCTGGCAATATGAACGGTCCAATTAGACGTTCATCGACAATACCTGTTTTACCCCACACGTTTAAAGAAAAACGATGTTGAAAGTTTGTCTGGACCACTGCGTGAGGATTCTCAAAGGACCAAACGCGTGTATTATGAAGATTGGTTATACCATTACGAGTAAAAATAGCTTCATCGGTGGCCAAAATATCAGCTGTAAAATGCATATTTCGAGCATTTTCTTGCAAAAACCACTCACAAAATTTTACGTTTAGGGCATAGTCTGTAGGTAGCAATGCCTGGACTCTCTGGACGTAATAAGGGTACAGTTGGGCCTCATGTAATATGCACCACCTGTTGGGCTAACCTCCTTGTGCTTATTCCTGGATTTTCTTTCACAATATCCAAAATTTCTTCTTCGGCATTTAAAACGCACTGTGGGCGAACCCGACCCCCATCTACTCCACGTCTAGGGCACAAATCTCCAGTTGCACGTGCACGTAATACAATTAAACTAAATGTTTCGTCATGTGGTATGTGCCTATTCGGAAATCGGTGTGCATACAAACGAGACGCCGCTAGCGAATTTTGCCTTGCTTCACCGTAAAACAATGTCCACTAACTCGTTATTAGTGTAGACATGTGCCATTTTTATTAATAAATAACTAAAAATTAAACTCGCAAGATAAACTCACAAAAATCGACCGTACTTCATGCTGATCACCCACGATAGAGATTAAGCCTTATTTACACGTTCTTATCAGTATGAAAACACAAAAAATTCCTGATATTTTGTTTTCGTCAGTTGTTTAGTACATTTGCAACAATAAATTATTAATGCGTATTCTAATGTCACGACGATGAACGCAAAATACAGATATTTTTTTTCAATTTATTATTGAAACTTATTAATTTTTTTTTTGAAAAATCAACTTGTTTCGTAACAGCGCATATGTGGTTAAAATTTTTCGGATAAGTTGTGAAACACCCTGTATATATATATATATATATAGAAGCACTGGGGAATTTCCCAATTTCGGGGCGCCGATAAGCGTTGATAAGCTATATGACCTAAAATAAATTTAATGATCGTTTTAGATCCTAAAAAAGTAATTAAAAAATTAAAAGAATTTGTTGATTTTCAAATCTGCTACAAAAACGTCATCCTCACAAGACCATACAACCTCTTTCTATATTTCTATTCCGAATGCTACCGATGGCAACCCGAACCTGACCCGATTGGAGCCAGTTGAGATCGAGAGTAGGGTTTTGATATTTTTTCTATAATAGAAAGACATTTTCTTTTTATGGACTTAGAGAGTTTGCTCCCAGGTTTCTGTGACTAAAATAACGTCAAAATTATTTGAATTTACAATCAAAGTCTGAAAGTCATTGAAAGCTGTATTTATTGAGCGCAAATTAATATGCGTTGCTTTCATTTTCACGGCATAAGAATTTAAAAAGAAAAAAATAATAAATAACTGCACTTAAACAAAGATCTCCTTTAAACTAAATATTAACACGACATAAAACATCCTTATATAATAAAGATGTCCCCAGAAGTATCTACCAATCCTACGATATATAAAAATATATCAAGAAAATCATAAATCAGCCCCAAGTACAGTTTAACAATTATGAATAAAAAATTTTAATTCATTGATTATGATTGTATATGAGTAATAGTAATATTCAGTATTTTAATATGTATAGTAATATATGTCTAAGGACATATGCATACCCGCTAGCTTGGGTTCGAGGGCCTTCTACAGATAACAGGGTAAATGTCAAAATATGACTTGTTTTACTTAAATTCCTTCTGCTAGTTTTTGGATATGTTTTACAAAATAGTGTAATAAATCATTATCCAATATTGCCAGACACTTCCTGTTGGCGGTAACTTCCGCCAGACGCTCTAAAGTTGCACTAAAAATATTTACATCTTATTTATTTTCTTACTCTTAATTTTTATATGACATTCAGGAGACTATTTTAATAACTTTTGTATGTAGCCCGACCAACACCATGGGCCAATCATTTCCCAGACAACATTAACGGTATGCTGTGTTTGTAAGTGCGACAGCATTATCCATGCGCTTGAGTGCGAGCGAGATAGTTAATCGACTGTATGAGATGGCGTCATGAAATTAAAAGTACATCAAACTGTCAAGTTAGTTACAGTAGTTTACTTTGCCACGCGAGAGGACGCTAGCTGACTTGTCAGAAGAATTTTTTTCAGTTTGTATGGAACCACCACTTTTCTATATTTTTGTATTTTGTGCTTTCGACGCAGTTTTGTTTATTATATTGAATCCTTATTTTTGTGTATTTACAACGTGCAGTACGTGAACATAATAAAATTATTTGCAGTGTTCAATAAAATATCATGGCTAAATTATTATAATATGTTTTTTTGTGCTAAAACTGATGTGAATTTAATTAATTTAATTAACCCTCTTTAAATTATGACATAACATAAGTAACACCTTGTATAATACTATTCGTTTTAATTTCGTTCCTTTTATTGGTTTGTGAAAAAAAAACATATTTATTTAATATTACTACGTAAGCAAAATATCATTATATTAAATATATTCTGCCTTCTAGTAAAATAATTGGGTTAAACTTAACACAAATATGCATACGTGATGACTCAAATTCCTACGAGGTTTCCATCCAGCCATAGCTCCCTAAGGTATAAGGAAAATTTAGCTTACCTTTCACAAACTTTGGTTAATAAGGCAGTTTAATAAATGACTCCACTAATCATCTCAGAACATACTATACACGGTTTTTTTTTGTAATATTGAGAATAGAATTCAGGGGCGCGTTTGATATGATCAAGAAAAAAAATTCTATGAACATATTATTATGATATTCTAAACGTCGTAGATTTTACACTACATGGTGGTAAAGATGTAACAAAAAACTTACTTTTTTCGATAAATTTTTTACTCCTGTAGATATTTTTCTAAAAATTGTTACCCAGTTGTTACTTATATACAGATTGGCGAAAAAATCACTAGACATATAAATTTCCTAACAGGCGAGATGTTGCAACGTTCGAGGTTCGAGTTCGATTATTTTAGTGCCGTTTCACATGAGGCGTACAACGCACCTACGTCCTACGCTGCGAGTAGGGCGTAGAGCGTCTACTTTCTTTTTACATGGGGATAGTGAAGCAGTATCAAAATGGACGCGCAACTGTGTACCTCGGGCGTTGTTGCCGTGGCAGCATATTGTTTAATTCAGAGAAAAATAGCAAGAAAAAGACGATTTTGTGTACATTCTATTGTCAGCCAAAGGTTACTAAAAGGTGCATTTGTAACCCTATATTCGGAGTTGAGGAAGCATCCAAGGAAATTTTTTAATTACTTTTGGATGAGTACTACGACCTTCGACGAATTAAATGTAAAACTAGAATTCAAGTTGATCCATAAAAATGTAGTTAGGCTATCTATATCGGCGATCGAACGACTGTGTGTAGCTCTCAGGTAAGTTAATAATGTATATTACTTATAGTTATTGAATATTATTTATTGCGATACATAATATTACATTTTTAACTACATTATGGCAACTGAGTGTAGGCAGGAATGTTCATATACTGGTCAAGTGGTTGGCTTGAAGTAGATGTATTTAATTGTGGCGACGATATAATGTCGAATGCCCCAGGGGAACTCGTTGGTATTGAAGTAAATCCACTTGATGCAGATGACGTAGGTTGTTGACAATAAAAAATATTGTTTGGACGATGGGGTTCCTGTGTAATTATTGCTGCAGGTTGTACTGGGATTTTTTTTTTAATTTTAACCAATAAATTTAATCTTTCAATTCGGAATTGCAGCTTTTGATCCTGATTGAAGTTCCAAAGAGTCGGTAATAATGAGTCCAAAAATGATTTGTCTTCATCACCTATATGCTCTTCAGTTTTTTTTTAATTTAACCAGACTTTCTTCTAATGCATTTCTTTTTGGAGCCCTTTTTCTCTCAAAAAGTGGTTTCACTCATTCAGCTTGGACTTTCCCATCATCGATTTCTTTATCCGAATGGTCATCATCTTCTTGGTTACTGTTTTGGTCATCTGATTGTGGAGTGGCCTCAGTAAAATTTGCTTCGGTGCTAAAAAAATTATGTTTTTTCAGGTCCCAAGTGAAATAAAATCGTTTAAAACTACCTGTTGAGTTCCATAGATTTCTCCAAAAACCTCAAATTCTCATAATATGTATATTTTACACCTTTTTTTGCTGCTTATCCGCTTTTCAAAGTTTTTCCTTTAGCACGACAATGAGTGAAGGCATCTCTTACGGTTTTCCATCGTTTTTGTAGCCTAACAACTAAAAAAAAATTTAATCCATGAATATTTTTTTTTTATTTCAGATATTTGGCAACTGGCAACACATTCACAGATTTACATTATACATATCGACTAGGCATTTCAACTATCAGCACTGTTGTGGAAGAATTTTGTATCGTTATTTGGACTTTGCTCAAGGATGAATGTATGGGAATACCAAGTACTAAAAAATGCGAAAACATTTCCATGGAATTTAAAGAGCGCGCAAATTTTCCCAATTGTATTGGGGCCGTCGACGGCAAACACATCAGAATTATTAAGCCGACAAAACCATTTCATCTCAGTCTTTTTATTAGCCGTTTGTGACGCGAATTATTGCTTTACTTATGTCGATGTTGGAGCATATGGAAAGTTTTCTGATTCAACAGTATTCAAAAATGGTTCGATTTGGCAAAAACTTCAAAAGAAATCATTAAATATCCCAAAAGGAAAACCTTTACCTAAAGAAAATATTGCTCAACCTTATGTCATAGTAGGTGATAAAGCCTTTCCGCTGACAAAAAATTTACTACGTCCATATG
Source organism: Anthonomus grandis grandis (assembly GCF_022605725.1). Taxonomy (NCBI): domain Eukaryota; kingdom Metazoa; phylum Arthropoda; class Insecta; order Coleoptera; family Curculionidae; genus Anthonomus; species Anthonomus grandis. The sequence goes on from NC_065561.1 coordinate 788,734, forward strand.
CACGAAAGTATCTGAATTACAAAAAAAAAATATTCAACTATAGGTTAACCGGTGCTAGAAGGTTTATCGAAGGTACCTTCGGGATATTATCAAATAAATGTCAAATTTTTCACAGACCACTGAATGTGAGTTTACGCCTTTCAAAAAAAATTATTAAAGGCTGCTGCATTCTGCACAATTTTGTTCATGTGAGAGATGGTTTTAAGTTTGAAGATACATTAACAATTCATGGATTTCGCGATTCCACATTCAAAATACCACAAAGTTCTACTAAAAACACAACAAGAGATGCTTTTGCCAGTTATTTTGTAGGCAGTGGAAAAGTGGCTTGCCAACATAGCAACCTGCTGTTTTCTTTTCTTTGTCATCTAAATCCTTAAAATTGGGAATAATAGCAGCAGCAATATCCACCCAAGATTTTTCCCTAGCGTCTCTGTTTTTATAATTTTCATCGGAAACGTCCCAAATATTTTTTTTTCCTCAATAGCACTAATCATCAATTTTGTGTCGACGAGATCCATTGAATTGAGGGTTGAACAGTTAAAGGATGGTCCGGCAAGAATAATTACATTATTGAACCACGAATACCACGATACAAAATACATTTCCACGATTTCACGCTGGCGTATACGCGCGCTCGAAACGCCTGCATCTGAAACGTACCAATAGAGTCAAGGCCAACCGAGGTTCTGGCTTGCACGTAGGGCGCGTCGTACGACTCATGTGAAACGGCACTTAATAGTGATGTGCAACGATTACTTTTATAAATATCGAGTAGATACTGATACTGTATATTTAAGTATCAGATACTTTGTATTCGTTACAAAGTAGTCATTACTTGTTACTTGTTAGTGAATATACAGGCGAATATTAAGATTTTATATGAATACCTATATTAAATTTAGGGCTTGCTTTGGCGTTTGTTATATTTTTTGAGTATAATAGAGGGTTATCAAGTTTTAGTAAGATATTACAAAATGCTACTTTAATACTTATGCTAATAAAAGGTAATCAAGTAATCGGGCAAGACAAACGAATTCAAATACTTTTACCTAGAACAAGGTATCGAGTATCAAAGTATCAAGCAAATGCGTGGAGACTGGTGACAACGCCGGGTAAATATAAATAGGTATTATTGATTAATTATTGATGGGCCGCTTGGCAGCGGTTTATTTCATTTTATTAACAATATTGCTATATTTTACTTATAAAATATATTTAGTACGCATAAGCAGCCACCGATGACTTGGAAATTTAGGATTCAAAAAAGTATTCGAGTAACGAGTAGTTGGGGTCGAAGGATTCGATTACTTCGAATCTTTGCATGTATCAGATATTAAAGTATCGAGTAGATACTATCCGCACATCTCTAGCACTTAAATTTTATTTAATAGGCGTCTGACGTCGGTGGAGGTAGTACCTCTGGCGGTAAAATATAAAAAAATATTACCCGGCATTGGTATAATATTTTTCTAATGCAAGAATTGTATAATCGTAATTACAATTTTTTTATGCTGTGCATTGCATATTGAAAATTATGCAGAAAATAAAACTCTAAATAATAAACCTAAGTTTATTTTTAATAATTCTTTAAATAAAAGGCTCAAAGAACCTACTTCTTTAGCGAAACAAAAGGTTAGCATATCGTAAAAGCTGTTTCTTACTTCCAAAAGAGTTTGAGGTAAAATGGAATTGGCAGATTCAATAATTTTGTTTCTCAACTCCTTTAAGTTCATTGGCCTGCTGTTATGAGGTTAATAAATAGTTTCCCTAAGATAACCCCACAAATAAAAATCAGTTGGTGAAAAATCGGGAGATGTTGAAGGCCATTGATATCGGATATAATAAATCAGTAAAAACTCAAAAACCAGATCACAGAATTAAAAAAATTATAAATTATGACCAGTTGAAAATGGATTTAGAACAAAAAACGTGGTCATTTTAATGTTAATATTTACACGGATCATTTTATTAATAAATTAAAATTTTACATAGAAAAAAATACGTTTGAATAGTTTCATAATTAAAGCACGGATTTATAGAAATAATGCCATACGTAATTTCTGATGGCTAAGCTAATTTGAACATATATACGTCATATGAATTACAAGAAATGAAGCCCTTTGATAATTTTTTTTCGTGCCATTTTGCCTTTTTTTAGTTTTTATGCGTATTTTTTATTTGTGCTTATTTTCATGCATATTTGGAGCAGAAGTGATATACAGGGTGGTCGATTTAACTTGAGACATCGCAATATCTCGAAAACTAAACATGTATCCAGAATATGTTTCATGTAAAGTTTAAATGGTTTCCAGGAGTCATAAAATGACGTCATTGGTTTGACCTTAAGTGAACGTCTTCAAGGTCAAATGAAGGTCAACTTCACTTTTTTGCATAGAAACCTCTATTTTTTTAAATAGTATCTCATTTAGCGTTAAAAAATAACTAACTTTCATCTGACACTTTCTTACATGTGACCTCTCCTTTTCAAGATATTAGTTTTTGATTCTTTTACGAATTTTTTCCTTGACAATGACATTTGCCCTTGTAAGTGTGAAAGTATCTTATAATAGAATTTTATTATCAACAGAATCGAAAACTTGAAAATAAAACGTACAAAGTTCAGATAAAAGAAATTGAAACAAAAAAAGTCAGAAAATTATTTCAATAAATGTTTAAAGTGTTGACCTTCCACTTCTATACATTTTTCGACTCGCTTTCTAAACGATCGATGAACAGAGTGCCGCATCTATGAAGTTATCTGCCTGCAAACCTCCGTGATTCGCATCTTCATTTTTTCGGGAGTCATCGGTGGATCACTTCAAAACACACATCTTCCAAAAATACTGGTAGAAGCTCCAGCAAAAAATTACGGTATTTTTGTCCTGTAAGGACACCATCAATAAAATAAGGTTCTATGACTTTATCATTGATGATGCCACACCAGACATTCACAGATCATGGCCGCTAATGTTCTATCGCTCAAAACCGCCTGTTATTTTCAACTGCCCAATAATACATGTTATGAAGATTAACTACATCAAAGTTTGTAAATATCGGTGCTAGCTTCATCGGTGAATTAGATGCGCAGAAAGAAATTGTTACTTTCATGCAACTGATTTTGGGCCCATTCACAAAACAACACTCGATTTTGGAAATTATTTCCGTGAAGCTCTTGAATTGGTTCACTACACGATAAAATGATGCTCGCGATGGATGTCGCCGTTGAGGATGTCGCATGGTATACAGTTCAATGGCTCTATTAATATTCCGTTCAGATTCACCATAGATAAGGACCATTTCAACTTTTGCATTTATTGTTAGGCAATCCATAATCAATCAACAAAATAGTCAAATACTTGATAACTGAACGAATACTGTGAACCAAAATAATCTCTCATTTACTTTATTCATCAGTATTTGTTTACAATCGCCTACAATACCTGGGATAAACACGTGAGATCTGTACACTATAGAAAATTTTCGCATCATAACACTTGCATTGATAATTGATCAACAAAGCCTTGTCACAACAATATTGAAGAATTGCTGAACCAAAGCTATTCCTGTTTCTAATGTCATTGTCAAGGAAAAAATTTCATAAAAGAATTAAGAATTAATATCTTGAAAAGGAGAGGTTGCATGTAAAAAAGTATCTGATGAAATTTACTTATTTTTTAACGCTAACTCAGATACTATTAAAAAAAAATAGTGGTTTCTATGCAAAAACTTTCTTTAAAAATACTTGAATCACAGTTACTTCCATATGCGCCTACATCAATATAAATGAATCGATAGTTCGAGTCAGCGACTGGCATCAACAGAACTGAGAAATAGGACTTATAATTATAGTATAACGAACCACTAAACTCGGATTTTATAATTCTAATATGTTTTCCGTCTACCGCACCAATGCAGTGGAAAAAATTTGCTCGTTTTTCGAATCCAGTTGCAACTGACTCGCAGAGTTCTTTCGTAAGTTTAGGAATAAATTCTTGTAATAAAGATGACCAGGGAATGTTATAGACCTGCAGAACAATTTTTGTACTTGTAGAAATTCCCAGTCGATAGCTATAATACAGATCTGTGAAGCTACATCCACTAGCCAGGTACCTGATATTGAAAAAAAAAATCAATTAAAAATTCTATATTATTGTAGATTTTTTGTTACAGGTCAAATAGTTGTTAAAAGGTGAAATAATATCAGAGACTAGTAGCTTAAATGGAAGAACCGAGACAAAAACTCAAAAAAATCAGGAGCTGCTTCATCAAAACTGAGAAAGTATGTGTATCACGAACCACTAAATTTTCTCGAGAAGGGCTTATATCACCGGTGAGCTGAGTCTAACATAATCTATAAGCAGACAGATGAGGCAGTTCAGCAGGAAACAGAAGAACTCCAATCAGCAGATCGAGGGATGGAGACCCCAGATGCAACCCACCAAATTTCACAAACTCCATCTGCAAAAAGCCTTACCGTAAAGACTACAGGTGTACAGCAGTCAACGAGAAAGATGAAGCGAACTCTCGACGAATTTGAACTAAGGATGCTAAAATCGATTGAGGCAGGAGACCAAGAGGACCGTTATATGAAATTTTTTAAGGGCATTCTTCCTTCTATTCAAAAGTTCAATGACAACCAGATTGTAGATTTTCAGATGGGAGTTCTGAAGGTGATTAAAAACATTCAGAACGCTGTTTCTATTCCAACAACCCAACATCAACAGCTGCAGATTTATTCTCTCAACAACAAATACAACAATACCCCTGCAACAATCCATTGCACAACTCTCAGCAGTATCAGTCTTCGGGCCTTTCATACACTTCACTGCTACCCAGTGTCTCCAACCGAGGTACAAACCTTTTTGTACCTCGGGCTGCACAAGTTGCAACAACTCATAAAAAGAAGTAACGCTCATACGAAAATAATTTAAAAACTTAGTTTCGTCTTCTTTCAATTGTTGAAAAAGCACAAAGAAGGCTCTTTTCAAGTAGCGGCTTTCTAGCAACGGATGAACCCAAACTCGTCTATTACGCGGTCTTTTTCGCCGATGTATTAACAAAGCGATTATAATCTTTTTGCGTCTATTGTCCATTATAATCAGCGTCAAACTGAATTACCTAGCACCAAATGGTCCGGAGTTTCGCAAACTCTCGTGTTAAGAGCGCTCCAGGGCGGTGCTCGGCCGGACGATCAGACGGACGGATAAATATCCTGACCGTATGAAAGAGGCCTTAGTGCTTAGATACCAAATACAAGGTGTACTAAAGAGCACCAATCATAGGTCTCATCGGCATATTTTAGAAGCTAGACACTGGTCCATCTATCCTTCTATTTGAGGATAGATGGCCCACTTAAGTGGAGGAGAGTTGGACCAGCCTATTTTGTTTTAGGATTATGCCCAATAAATATATCCGAAAACAAAAAGCACTTAAAAGAGATTCTGGGACGGCTAGAGCATTAGGTGATGCAGTTGATGCTGTGAAGAATGGCGGTATGGGCATTAACAAAGCCGCGAAAGCATTTGGGATCCCAAAAACAAGTTTTAAGCGCAGATTAAAAGCAAATAATATCGATAGCTGTAATGGTCTGAGGCCAGATTGTTCTTTGGGCTCGAACGTCAAAACAAAAATAGTCAGTCACATAAAAAAAATGCAAAAGGCAGGCTTTGCACCCACCAGAACAGAAGTAAGAATCATGGCGTTTAATTTAGCTGAACAATTGGGAATTCCAAATAAATTTAATAAAAAAGATGGCATATTAAAAAAAATATAAAAACCTTATTGCTAATTTATTATCGTCTTTTTTAGGTAAAGCTGGCCAAAAATAGTAAGAACTATTTTTAAAGCGAAGACCTGAAATTTCAATCAGAAAATCCGAGAACACCTCAATTGCGCGAGCTTTGGAAATGTCAAGAGAAACCGTTAATAATTACTTTTCGGATCTACAGAGAATTATGACTGAACACAATTTTTATGATATACCCGGGCATATGTTCAATACAGACGAAACAAGATTACAGCTGAATACTAGGACTGGTCAGGTACTAGCCGAAAAAGGATCAAAATGTGTTCCAAGAGTAAGCCCTGGGGAAAAGGGTGAGACAATTAGTGTCATAGCATGTTGTCGCGCAGAAGGTACTTTTATCCCCTCATATTGTATTTTCAAAGGGAAAAATAAAAAAGATGACTGGCATGAAGGTGTGCCACCGGGTTCTAAAATTAGAATGTCGGAAAAATCTGCTTACGTTAATAGCGAGATTTATTTAGAATGGTTACGAACACATTTTCTACCAAGAAAGCCCTCGGGTAAAACTTGCTGAGCAAAATTATATAATTTTGTTTTGTTTACCATCGCATACTACTCACTACCTGCAGCCTCTTGATCGCGCCTTCTTTAAATCTCTTAAAAGCAACTTCAATGCTGAATGTCGTTTTATGGTTCAAAATAACCCAAACAGGCTCCTTAATCGTCTTCAATTTGGTAAGCTGTTAGGTCGAGCATGGGGAAACTCAGCAACTGTTCAAAATGCGGCCTCTGCATTTAAATCCACTGGGATTTATCCATTTAATCCGTTAATTATCCCGGAATATGCTTTTTTAACACAGACACCCCTTGAAAGTCCTGAAACAGAAACATTTGGTCCAGACGGATAACTTATCAGTTAGAGCTGAGTCTCCTCAATAAGACCCCTCCGGAATTCCTCCAAAATCTAAAAGTCTTACCCATCAACCCTAACAAGTCATCAGTACCTGATGAAGATATAACTCCCGGAAAGGCTCTTGATGAAGTAACGCCTGTACCTGTTTTATCTGCAGCAGTGAAAAGAGTTCGTAAAAAAATATCCGGAGAGATAACAGCTAAGGAATTTATAAAAAATAAGAAAGATGCACAATTCAAAAAGAACGTGAAACCTGTAAGAAAATTAAAAAGTAAGAGAAAGGTGAGTGAATCTTCAGTGTCTGAAGATGACGTTACTCTTGATGACAGTTCCGAGTGGTGAAGAAAACTTTAGTGATTTAGAAAATGAATGTGTCGGTTGCAAGGAGGACTATAACCAAACGTCTAAAAAAGATAAATGACTGCAATGTATCATTGGTAAACGTTGGTTACATGAAACTTGTTCTGGCTTCGTTAACCTTTGCAATAAGTGTAGAAAGACGGTAGCCACCAAAAAAAAAGAAAGTATAGCATGGTCCGTGTATCCTACCCCTAGTGGTCCATCTCATCTCTAGAGAGCAGGATAGATGGACCAATGGCATACCTGTCATTATGTATTTTTTTGTGCCTAGAATTAATATTTTTAATTGTTCAAAATGTCTTCCTCCAACCTCAATACACCGATTTAAACGCGGCACATGATTTCGGCGGACTACACAAAAATTTGATCCTCGTTTTGAATGATTTCAAATGCTGCTGTTATTCGTCCAATTAAGTCTAGCTCTGATTCTACTGGAGTCTTGTAGACTTAAGACTTTAGATGTCCCTACAAGAAAAAATCGAGCGACGTTAAATCGGGTGACCTAGGAGGCCAAGAAACTGCTCCACCTCTGGCAATCCAACGGTGCCCAAACCGCTGAGCCAAATACTCGCGTATTTTTACAGCAAAGTGAGCCGGCGCTCCATCATGCTGAAAACACGATTGCTGTCTAACGTTTAGTGGAATATTTTCAAGGAGTTCTGGGAGAACTTCCTCCAAGAAACGCAGATAAATAGGTCCTGTTAACCGTTCCGGTAGAAGGTATGGCCCAATCAAATAATCATCAACAATGCCTGCCCATACGTTGACAGACCAACGATTCTGATGTTTTCTTGGAAAAATTGCATAAGGATTTTCTTCGTCCCAACCATGGCTATTCCTACTATTAAAAATACCGTCTCTTGTAAAAGAGGCTTCATCGGTCCACAAAACATATCGTAAAAAATTTGGTTGTGCAATGATGTGATCCAGAAGCCATCGACAAAATTGAACTCTAGGATGATAATCGGTTGCAGTCATACCTTGAACTTTCTGGAAGTGGTAAGGATGGAGTTGTTGCTCGTGTAGTACCCGCCAGACAGAAACGTTATTCGTATTCATATTCTTAGCGACGCCACGTGTGCTATTTGATGGTTCATCGGTAACTCGCTGAAGCAGCTCTTCAAATTCGACCGTTCTTACGGTTCGAGCAACACCAGTATCATGCATCTTGGTCTTAAACATGCCTGTCGCCTATCAGGCGGGCAAATCCACGGACCTGGCCCTATACCACCTCGTTAGGAAGGTGGAGGGTGCTCTGAGTAGTGGCAAGGCCTGTCTGGGTGCATTTCTAGACATTAAAGGGGCGTTCGACAACACCCCTTTTGCATTAATCTGCCAAGCACTCGAGAGCCGCGGCTCAGAACCCTGTTTGGTTAGCTGAATAGAGGCCATGCTCTCGAAACGTCATGTATCTGCCTAGCTCAACAACGAGATTGTCGAAACGTTGGCGGCTAGGGGCTGCCCGCAGGGAGGAGTATTGTCCCCTACCCCTACCTTGTGGTGCCTTGTGGTCGACAGTCTAATAAATCTTTTAAACAATGCTGGCCTATACACGCCTATACACACAGGCCCACGCTGATGATCTAGTAATCCTTTGCCCAGGGAAAGACGCCGTCTCAATGCGGGGCTCTATGATTAGAGCCCTGCGTATGATGGACACATGGTGCCTCTCGGGGGATCTTAGGATTAACCCCAAAAAAGCAGAGCTCCTACTATTCACGATGAGATGTAACTTTGGCACGCCCCCTGTTTATCTCTAGGTGGCGTGCAGCTGCATTACTCCAGGACAGTTCGATTTCTGGGAATCAAGTTGGATCCCAAACTCTCTTGGCACGATCATGCAGACACAAGAATGAAGAAGGCCACCTGCGCGCTATGGGCCTGCAGGCGGGCTTTCGGCAATACCTGGGGTCTGTCTCCTAAGATCCTCCACTGGATCTACTCGCGCATTGTGAGACCTCTTCTTACATACGGGGCTATCGTTTGGTGGCCATGTACTGAGAAAGCGAAAATTCGTGCATAACTGGACAGAGTCCAACGTCTTGCATGTCTCAGCATAACGGGTTCCATGCGGACGGCGCCAACTAGAGCGCTTGAGACTCTGCTGAGCCTTCCGCCTCTGGACCTCGTTGTGCAATTCGAGGCAATGAGGACTGCGTACAGGCTATACGTCCTCGGCGAACTACGTGCTGGCGAGACCGGTCACGCAAAAATTTGGTCACGGGCCATACAGGAATGTCCTCTCCTTCTGATGGGCAGTGCCTGCATGGCTCCAGTGACTGTGGACTGCGAGGGATTCGTGACGCACATTGCAGGCAGAGAGGAGTGGCAGCATTCCAACAGACCTGCATTGCTAAATAGGGGGATCATCTGGTACACAGATGGCTCCAGAATGAATAACAGAGCTGGATCAGGGCTTATTGGTGGGATCCCCCATACCAGTAGGGCATATTCGCTGGGGGAGCACGCCACTGTCTTCCAGGCCGAAGTATTCGCTGTATTAAAATGCGGACAGAAAATCCTAAGCTGCGGACACCGCAATACAGTCGCATCACTATACTCGGACAGCAGAGCTGCCATTAAGGCTATCACGGCCGCAAAGGTAAGCTCCAAGCTTGGACTAGAGTGCATAAAAGTCCTGAAAAAACTGGTACAGGTTGGATGCAGGGTCCAGCTCGTCTGAATACTTGGCCATGCAGGCCAGGCAGGTAATGAGGAAGCGGACTCTCTTGCCAGACTGGGATCCGCGAATGTGCCGATGGGGCCAGAACTTATAGTTGATATCGCCAAATGTGTTGCGGTCGCGTCAATGAAGGGTCTGCTGAACAAGTGGACCCACCGAAGATGGACTGAGTCCCCTGGTATGAGACAGGCCAAAGCGCACATTGGTGGGCCCTCTGCCTGTCTCACCAAAAATCTACTACGCCTAAAAATACGCGAAATTCGGCTAGTGACAGGTCTTTTAACCGGTCACTGGCACTTAAGAAGCCATCTCCATACTATCGGTATTGCGGACAACCCAGAATGCCGATGGTGCTGTGAGGAGGATGAAACCGTTGACCATGTAGTCGGGGAGTGCCCAGCACTCACGCGCGCCAGGTTCAAATACTTGGGTAACACTTTCAGTGTACCGAGCGACTTTAAGTCCTTCAGACCAGAGAGCCTTATAGGTTTCTCTAAGGCCATTGGGCTCTGGTAACCCCCGGTGGGGCATGACGGGTCTATCAGGAGACCTATATGCACAACTGCCTTGGCAGCCCACTGTTTCGTCAATTCAATTCTATTCAAACATGCCTGTCTCAGCGAGCCGCCGATGAACCGCAATAAACTTTTTGTATCCAGGATGCTGTCATTCGGGAGAACGTTCATGATACAACCGCGATGCTGCTCGTGCATTGCAGTTTGTTGCTCCGTATGCCAAATGCATATCCGCCAATTCTTGATTGGTAAAGTTTTCCATTAGCAATAAATGTTTAAAAATTGTAAGCTACAAAATTTTTAAGCATGACATTGAGAATTGTCATTGATAAGCGTCGATTTTAAACAATTGTTGTTATGGTATCATGTACTAAAGGTGAAAATAAATGCAGCAGATCGTATTTAGGTAATTAATGTTTTTTATAAATTTTAACGCGTCTTAGGCCCGCAGTGGCGTAGTGATGCATTTCCGGACATGGGTTCCTATACTCAAATGGATTCTTCTGTTGCACTGAATAACCCTCAGAAGTTTGATCTCATAGTTCTGAAACACCCTATATTTGTTTTATTAATTACACCATAACACTTCTACATAATATTAAGGGTCAATATAATTGGTTCTATTTATAAATCTCCTGGTCTGTTCTTCCTTGTGAGATTTTCTTTCAGGTTTATAGATATACTGCTTTTAGTAATTTCCTGTTTTCTTGGTCATCGGGATTTTCTTATCCATGTGGGATAAAACAGGTGGCGCTTATATTATATTGAACCTTTGTTAAATCCGTGGTTAGTGCTAGTCGGCTTCCCTTTGAGAAGATCCCCTGAGCCGTCACCTCTATAGTAACTTTCCCTCCTCTCTCCCTCCTTCCATTGGTTCCCTTGTACCCATTTTCTAACCCTCACTTCCCATACTTTTACCCTTCTTTTCCCCCTTTTCCTTCCTGTTATTACCCATCCGTCTATTCAAATTTCGTTTAGTCTATCCAAGTAAATAATTTAAATATAATTATTTTTTTTTCAACATATAACAATGCCACTTTTATTTATAATGTTCGGTCATATTTTTGATACGATACATAAGCAAAGCCATTAGTTTAACATGCTCTCTCGGAAGTAGTGCATATAATAAAATAGAACCAAAGCGAAAATGTATATGCCCAAATGCGGTGCAAAAGAGGAGATATGCACCAGAATGCTAACAACGTGATGCCATAAATCTTTGTTGGAGAGGAAATGTGAAATCTCAATAATTTTAAGAAGGGCTCTAAAAATAGTAAAGGATTTTCTATATGCGAGAATATTTCCTCGAAAGAAGGTCTTCATTTATTTTTATATTGGGAATTTTACAGTACATAAATTTTATTGAAGGTAATTTTGTTTGCGGCAAAGCGTTCCTTATAGAAAATAAGTAAAGGTTTTTCAAAAGTTTTAATACAGGCCCTTAACATCATAACATGCATGTAAAAATAAGATGAATTTAATAGTGGTACTAAAACGAATGTTAACATAAAATAGCAAATAAAACAGGGAGCTTTCGAGAGCACCTAATTAACTTGAGTTAATTAATCTTTATTTTTGCCCTTTTGTCTTCCCGTCGTCTCAGTTAACAGCTTTAACAGCGAAGCTGGTGCTAATTTAAATTCATTGTCGGAAATGCGAAGAGGGAAAATTCAAAACCAAGCAAGGGTCATTCTTTCAAGTAGTTACGATATTAGGAACCTTTCTAGAAAATTATTTGTCGTTCGCACTAAATGCTTCTGAATTATCTTCAGAGTAATAGGATGGCCCGGATTTATACTAACATTAAAAAACCTTTAGGTTTCCAGTTATTAAATATTTTTTTATAATAAATAGATAAAATTATAGTAAAAAGAAGAACAGGCAAAAATAGTCTAGGATAATTATTGTTAATTTAATCTATGATACACAGTGTGAAAAAATGTCTCACATAAAAACGGGTTACGCCCATTAAAATGTTGAAATGTATTATTACATAAACGACGCGTTTTTCTATTACTACCATATCATTTTGAGCTCAGTTAGATTTAAAAAATTAATAACTTATTATTAGTTGGTTTTATTTTAAATGATAGATATTTTTTTCAGTAATTGCAACAAAAAATTGAGGACTAAAATACTTTTTGTCTCTACATATTATCTAGGTTAGGTAATAATATTAAGAATACACTATCAAAAAGTACTTTATAATCAAAGAGAACTGTAATTAACTTGGCCTCCGTTCTGCTGCTTTTTCTAATTTTCTTTTCCCACTTTATAGAATGTCCAATTTAGAATAATATGCATAGCGATATTAGAAACCATTCAAGATGGTTGATGGACTAAATGGGGAAAAAGTTACGTAATAAAGTGTCTTTAAATATGTATCTGCCTCTATAGCTACGTCACATACCTGAAGAAGAGAGTTTCGGTTGTTATCTAATGAGCATTAGAGGGTAAAAGAGAGCTACTTTTACTCGGAAAGTGTTGGAACCACAAAAGTAGTTATTTTATAAAATTGTTCCTTGGAAAACGCTTACCTTTTAGTAATAACCTCATTTAAGCAGCTCAAATAGTTTTCAAGTGATCTTTGAAAAAGTGGAATTTTTGGTGAAAAAAATCTCTTGGAACTAAAATTGCTCTAGTTTAGCAATTTACCAGATCCCATGTGAGTGCGGTGACTCATACATAGGTGAAACGAAGCGCCCCCTAGAAGTCAGAGCGAAGGAACATCGCAGCTGGACCCAAAGAGGAGAGGTTTCCAAATCCGGAATAGCAGAGCACGCGTGGCATAATGGACACAATATCCATTGGTCAGAAGCCAAGATTCTGCACAAGGAACAGCACAAGAGGAAGTTCGTAGAGGCAGTTTTCATTTTACAAAATCAGGGGATCTTCAGCCAGCCAAGCGTCGATGTACCCAACATCTGGAAGCCTCTACTCTCAGGACAGTGCAGGATCTAGAGAGAGGCGTGTCCTCTCCCCAACTCTTTTTACGGATGACTTGCCTTTCCACATCGCTGCACACATCTAGTATATAAGCCTATAGAATAGTAGTTTGCTGTCAGTTTACACTTGATAACGGTTGGAGATAATTAACCAACCGAAACGTCGTGTTACATTAAATAAATAAGACAGTGCAAGTCCGACAAGATGTTTTTTTAACAAAGAAATGTGTATGAAAAACATCAAACTGGTGAGAATTGGGACTTGACAGGTAAAACTCTAGCCTAAAAAGTTTTTCCTCACAAGTCACTAAAATGATTGGTATATCCAATTATTCTTCAAAAAACGCATTTTATTAAGGAAAAAAAGCCATTTAAGTAGCTCAGTGTATTTTCTTCAAGCTATCTTATATTCTTTATACTCGGTTAACAATAGCTTGTAATAAACTTTTTTCCACCATTTTAGTGACTTGCGGTCAATGTCATATAGGCCTGTAAGTTGATCGGACAGGTCTACGCCCCCCATAAAGGAATTATATGTATGTATTGCTTCGGGACAACTTAGTGTAATTTTTTTACCATCTTTACCAGTCCTTGCAACCTAGCTACATGATCAGTATGACAGTTACTCAGGACCATTACTTCTTTAGTATCCATCCAATTGAATGCTATTGTAACATAAATATTGCAAAGACACTGTATGTCTCCTCTTTTCACTGTCTTTTTATCAAATTGCTCAAATTTCGGCATATTCTTTCGAGTGGCTATGCAAGTTCCAACTTGAGGAAAAGGTAAAGTGTTCAATAAATTTACAGAACTAAATAAACGGCCATAACAAATAAGTACCTGGTTATGTCTCAAAGTTTCTGTCAATTTTTTTACTACTCGTTCACCTAGGGTGCCATCAAGGTTACCTGGTTCTCTTCCAGAATAAATATTAAAATCATAAAACATAACCCGTATTAGAGTCGCAGTGTTCCCAAATTTGTATGCCTCTTTTGATTGGTTTTAATGGTAAGTATTATTTTAATGATGAACGACCTTTAAACTTTATCATAGGCTCATCTATGGATTGAAATTTGCTTTCGGTTCTTACTTTTGGAAACGCCGATTTGAGGCACGCAACAATATCTTCAATATAGTAGGTTTTACTGGCGTTATTTTGCTTTTGTGGATGGTTAAAATACAGTTTACTAGCCAGAAGTCTAAATCTATCTCTAGAGATAGCTTCTTTTATAGCCTGGTTGCCCAAAGACTTATGGAAAGCCCAATAATGCTGCATTTGGGGCAATTTATTATAAGCCATTCTAAAAAACACCCTGTTATAATCATTATTTCGTGTAAATCAGTTAGAATTTGCTTCTTATTTTGAACCTTTTCAAGAATTTTTTATTGGTACATTGGTACATCATCACTAGAATCCGTTTCTTCCTGCTCGTATTCGGATCCGCTGCTCTTAAAGGGGTCTTCCTCTTCATCTGATGATAAACCTGCATTTAGCAAAAGTAAAGTCTCTAGTTCTCTTTGTGTTAAACATTTCCTAAAAAAGAGTTTTATATAAAAAATGCTGATGGGACGATAATAAACCAAAGTAAAGGTCGGTGGGACATATGTGTCCCACAAGAATTTCCTAATTTACATGTAAAATATAAACACTTAACTTTAACAAATAATTTTAAAAACTTACCTAGACATATTCGAAACAATATTCGTAATTATTTTAAGCTGTATAACACGATGTTTGCTAAATTTGAAGCAAAAACAATAGCACGCTGTCGGTTAAATTACTGTACTACTACCTATTCTAAAACAATTGATTGCGCTGCTTGAATATTTTGTTGACAAGCATTGCTGAATGCGGATGAGACATCGGGTATATAAAAATCAATGCATAATGTACCATCAGTATTTTTTGAAAGTTAGATGGGACATATATGACCCAACAGTAATTTCAGGCTATTAATTTATAAAATAAAGTCGACGCGAAAGGGTTAACACTGGTTATGTTCAAAACGCATAGCTTATCATATAGGTTGACTTATATAAACTCTTAATAGTAAACTTAAACTACAATAAAAAAATAGATATTCCAATTTATTTAAAACACAATACATCAAAGAATTTGAAAAATTACTTAGTATATCTCGAATGGACTCTTAAAAAAGAAAAAATTAAATTAAAATCAAAGCAGTACAATAGCGAACGGGTTTAGTTATCGTATTTTCTTGGCACTCATTATGTGCAAAACGAATCATAAGGGTTGTCCTATTATATAAGCTCTTAAAACTTAGTTTAAGTTAAATTCAAATAATAGGTTTAAAAAAAAGTAAATATTTGGATATTCCAATTTTTTCAAAAATAAAACACGAAAAATTGTAAAAATCATTAACCGTCAATCATTCAAATAAACTCCAAAAATTAAATAAAAATCAAATCGGAACAGTAACGAACCAGTGTTTAGAAAATACTATTTTGAGCTAAGGCTCTTACTGTTTAATCAGTAGAATACTTTGCTGTGACTGGTAGAATACTTGCTCTCTTAAATATTTAATTAATGCTTTAACGTTGATTTCATTCACCATCATGTCAAGAACCTAATTAAAATAAGAACGAAAAAAAAAAACAGAAACCAAAAGGCACTAAAGAAACAAAAGTTCATGTAAATTGGTGCAGTACAACTGTCTTATGAACTGTCTGAAAATGTGGCTTGCTATTTTAAATATACAGATGGTGTTATCGTGAGCTACGTATTACCCAAAATAATGGCAACACCGCTTGGTTGCAGCTTGCAGGCGGCGGAATTTTTCGTTTTTATTTTTAGAACCGGGAGTCAGCAGACCTCACTTTGCTGTGTTACTGCACGTTGCATTAATAATTTTTGAGCGTTATTTTCGTGTTTTTTTCACTTTGGCTGTTTATACCCCTTCTGAAAGAGTTCAACTAATTAAATGGTTTTATGGAAGCAATTCGGCAGTACAATGTAGAGATTTGTTTTCAGTGACATTTGAGAATAGACCGATTCCTTGTGCAAAAACGGTTTTAAATGTGGTTACAAATTTTGAAACTTTTGTCTTCAAGATTGTAAAAAATGCCACACAAAAAGTCAAGAACCACCTGTTGAAGTGGTCCAGGATATAGAACTGTGGGAAGAAATGGTTTGCAGTACCCTAGAACTTGACTCGACACGGTCCACTAGAAGTGTTGGAGAGGAACTGGGAATGAGCAATAAAACTGTTGCTCGTATCTGGAAAAAATATGGGTGCAAATGTTTCAAGCATTCAAAAACTCAGGAAATATTTCCTGAAGACCAGTGGCGAAGAATGGAATTTTGTGACACCATGATGGAAAAGGCAAATGAAAACGAATATTTTTTAAAAAATATTTTGTTTTCTGTTGAATCTTCTTTTCCATTACATGGCAAATACAATCCTTCCATTGTTCGTTATTGGTCTCAGGAAAACGAGCACAGAAGTTTTTAGTTTCGTACCCAGTATATTCAGAAATTAACTGTTTGGGCAGGTATTTGGGCGACAATGTTATAGGTCCATTTTTTATTGATGACACTTTAAACGCCCAAAAGTACCTTGCGTTGCTGCAAAACCAAGTTCTTCCTGCCATTCAAATCCTACCTGATGTAGACCTGGGATCGGTTTATTTTCAGCAAGATGGCTGTCCTGCTCATAACGCGACTAGGGTACAAGAATTTTTAACAAATACTTTGCCTAACCGCCTTATTAGTGGGACTGGCGATATTAAATGGCCTCCTAGATCTCCAGATTTGTCTCCAAATGACTTTTATCTGTGGGGTTACCTTAAGCAGACCATTTACAAGCATAAATTTAATAGGCCAACAAATTTAGAGGAGTTGCGAAATAAAATTGTCGAAGGTGCCAATTCCATTTTACCTAAAACTCTTTTGGAGGTGCCAAATAGCTTTTACGATAGGTTAAGTTTTTGTTTAGCGAAAGAAGGCGGTTTATTTAAGCCTTTTATTTAAAAAATGATATGTTGTTAAGTTTGTTTATTAGAGTTTTATTTCTGATTTTTTTATATATTTTTATCAGAGTTGATATTTTATTTTTTATTAGAATAACGCTTTAATTTTCATTTGCAAAACACAGCATATTAAACATTTTAAGATTACAATTCTATGCGGGTTTTACACATTGTCATATCTGTAAAACCCTCATTAGAATAAAAATTTAAAAATGCCTGGATTTTCGCGTAATATTTTGGGACATTTTGTCGCCAAACGACGCAGCTCCCACGAAAGTCTGATGTTTACTAATCCCGTCCTGGGGCCGGCCGGGGCGGTGCTCTATCGCAGGCACTCGTACACGCGCGACGTTGCAAAATTTCGCCTCTATGCAGTTTCCTATAAGTAACGAACGAAAACACGATCTGTATAGATTGTCTTTATTAGATAAAACATATTTTTTAAGGAATATCATACAGTACTTCACAGTATAGCAGATACTGCAAGATAGCTTCTCACCATTATTTTATATACTGTCGATGAAATATCAGGAAGAATTGCATTCACAATCGAAAATCGGCCCATTTCCGTATGCAGCACAATTTTTGCATCTATCCATAGGTTTGCAGAAAATGCTACGCAAATGAGCAACCACTTGTTGTTAGACCGCTAGGCGAAGAAAGGGAGCCTCGAGAGGTTAATGTTTGTGTGTTGCTGAAATGAACTTTCCTTGCAATAGTACAACCATTGCCAAAGAAACGGGTATTGAGCCTTTAAGGGTTAGAAGAAGTTTGAAAAGAAATAAGTACAAGTGCTATAAGTTGCAAAGAACCCAAGAAATTTTCCCACAGGACCATGAGAGACGCATGGAATTTTGCCATGAAGTATTGGAAAGGGCAAATCGGGACGAAATGTTTATTAGTAACCTTTTGTTTTCAGATGAGTCCTCTTTCTCTCCTTTTTGTGGTAAACATAATCCGTCCATTAGAGTGGGTTATTCGAAGGAAAATAAGTACATACGCATACCAACACGTCCACAATACCCTCAAAAAATTAATGTATGGGCTGGCATTTTGGGTGATTCAATTATAGGCCCTTTTTTTATCGATAGAAACCTTAATGCCAATAAATACCCTAATTTTTTAAGGGATGAAGTTCTTTTTGCTATTCGAGGGCTCAATATCAATTTATACCAAGTTTGGTTTCAACAGGATGGTTGTCCCGCTCATAACGCATTGGTGCTACGTCAATTTCTCGAAAAGTCTTTCCCTGATCGAACAATCAGTGTAAACGGTACTATTAAATGGCCCGTCAGAAGCCCCAATTTAGCCCACAATGATTTTTTTCTTTGGGGATACCTAAAAGAACAAATTTATAAGCACGAAAATGAATGAGCTACTAATTTAGAAGAGCTTTGTGTTAAAATTAGGCAAGCATTTAATAGTATCTCCATTGAAATGTTGTCGAACACGAGAAGGTCGTTTTATGATCGATTGACGTACTCCACTGCTAAACAGGATGGCCTTTTTGAACCTGACACAAGATAATTTTAATTTTTATTTAATATTATCAAATTAACTTAATTTTTTGCTTGATTTTGAATAAATTTTTTTATTTCCTGTCCAATATTTAGTTAATTTATGTTTACAACATTATCGCAGTCGGTTTTTAGTTTATTTTTTGCTGTTAG
Source organism: Anthonomus grandis grandis (assembly GCF_022605725.1). Classification (NCBI taxonomy): domain Eukaryota; kingdom Metazoa; phylum Arthropoda; class Insecta; order Coleoptera; family Curculionidae; genus Anthonomus; species Anthonomus grandis. The sequence goes on from NC_065561.1 coordinate 807,562, forward strand.
GACAGGCAGCAGCAAAGACTCAAATGAAACAAATTTTTTTTTTAATTTGCCACAGAACAGTGCATCTCCGCTTAAACGCCTTAAGAATGCTGAAAGGTTTCGGTTTCGGGATTCGGCGGGGTCCGCTGCTTCGAGTATGTTGTCACAATGTTAAAGTCCAGTTCAGAGATCTATTAGAATCTTTGATGTGTCGCAGATGCCGCACTAACTAGTCCGTGCGTCTATGTCGTATTTATTGTTGCATGATATACATGTTTAAACGGCAAAATTTTATATAATTTACCTATGAAATCATTTTAAATATACATAAAACCCCATGTTGTACACTATTTTTTATTTGTCGTTCGAAAATGTCAATTTTTAAAAAGAAAATAATATCAAAAAATTGACCGCGGACTAAAATCCAAGCATTTTACAAATCATTTTAAACACTTGCAGTACTCCCAGACTGTCACCTCTTTTTAGCTAGTCTATTAAACAAAGATAAAACACCTGCGATCTGGCGATTCCTACTTTAAGTTGTGCAAGTGATTGTGTATCTCTCTCTATCCCACTGATTTTGAGGATTACGGGGCCGTACGCAGATAAATTTTTGGACCGTTTTTGTATTATTTTCGTCGTGTTTTTAAAGAGATCTTTACGGATGGGTCTATCGCCTTTAAAATAGTTGTTGGATGAGTCTTTCACCTTTAATAGTTGGGGGGGAGTCATGTGAGGTTATTATTTGATGTGTTTTGCCGGTTTTGCTTTTTTACACGTTTATTAAAGTGAAGAACTTAGAATTTGGGCTGTATTCGTCTAAATTTTATGCAGTTTTTAATGTGACGAAGTGTGTTTTTTTATTTGTGATTGTGGATTTGTTTTAATATTATACTTAAAGACCTTAAAATGTTTCGACCCTGGGAAAATAGGCAGGAAAATTTGGCAAATAAAGAGGACATTGTTTGTGCCGGCCTATGGAGACCGTGGGTGCACAAAAAAGACAATCATATTTGTGGTGAAAACAATAAGAGTGATCTGGACAGTGATTTAGACTCATATAGTTCTGATGGTTCATTATCTTGTGTTGAGGAAGCAGAGGAAGAAGCCAGGGAAGTAAAAGCTATAGGAGAAAATCAAGAGGTCTTAAAACGTAATTGTTTAAGTACAGACGCCAAACAAATTTGTTTAACTGTCTATAACAATCTAAGGAATGATCCTCAGATCACAAATAATTGTAGTGCTTTACAAAAAACAGCGTTTTTAACAGGGGTTCCATATAGTACAATATCCTATTTTGTAAAAAAAAGGGATTAAAGACAGAAAAAAAAGGAAAGATGCAGGACAATCAAAGGGACTTGACATGGACATTGCCAAATTGCTAAGGGAAGTTGTGTATTCTAAATACAAAAACAACGAGGTTCCAACTATAGAGATGGTTAAGGACACCTTATCGGCAAGGGACAAACATTTCACAGTCTCAACCTTGCGGAGATACCTAATAAAACTTGGATTTAAATTTAAGATGGTTAACAAAAGGGCTGCTGTAATGGAAAGTACTTGAATTATCAGGTGGCATATAGAATATTTGGAAAATATTAGAAAATTTCGGGAGGAAGAAAGATCCATATATTATTTAGATGAAACCTGGTATGATACACATGACATGGCAAAAAAGGGTTGGACTGATAGTTCTAACAAATGTGTCCTAAAAGATGTTCCACCGAACAGAGGATCTCGGATGATCATTATTCATTGTGATTCAAAAGAAGGTTGGGTGAAAGATGGACTGAAATTGTGTGGCAAAAAAATAGAAGAGTGCAATGTGGACTATCATAGAAACATGCATACAGATATATTTGAAACCTGGTTTGAGAAAACATTAATTCCAAATTTAAAGGAAAACAGTGTCATTGTTATGGATAATGCATCATACGATTCAAGGCTTTCTGAAAAAATCCCAAACACAACTTCACATAAATTGGAAATTGAGACATTTTTATTAAAACATGATCTCTATTTTCATGAATCTTATACAAAGAAACAATTATTGGAAGTTGTAAATACCAAATCATGGGAAAAGCAGTATGTAGTAGATAACATAGCTAAAAAGTATGGTCATACTGTCCTCAGACTTCCTCCATATTATTGTGTATTTAATCCTATCGAGTTGATTTGGGGACAACTAAAAAGGAGAATTCGCAGGAAAAATAAGTATCCAAAATTTGATAAAAAAGTTATAAATTTGATTAAGGAGGAAGTTATGAATTTAGGAGAGGAAGAGTGGAGAAAGTCTGAGGAAAAAATTATAAGATATAAAGAGGAATTTCCATCAGATTATTTTGAATGGAGGCGACCGTTTCATTATAAATTGGGATAATGATGAATCTGATGCAGAAATTGAAGATCTGTGGCTAAACTAGTTATTGTTGCATATGGTAAGACAACCCTTTTTTTATTAATTAAACAAGTTAAATTTTTTTTTACAGTTTACTGCCTTTGTTTGTCCTTCAGCGATACAATAAAGACTGCTTCTTCCTGCATTCTCTGGGAAAAAGTCCCTTTTTTGCCATAGTAAGAAAACCCTTTTTTTATTAATTAAACAAGTTTAAATTTTTTTTACAGTTTTTTGTCCATGATTTGTCTTATAGAGACATTATAAAACCAGTTTAATTTTTTTTTTACAGTTACTGCCACACTTGTTCTGTCTCAGAGAGGCAAGACTACTTCTTTCATAATTCACTGGAAGAAAAAAGCCTATTTTACATCTGAGTTGTAATTATTTAAAAAAAAATTTAAATTTATTATTATTTTAATTTAAAAATTATTTCTGCTACTCGTGTACACTTTTTAAATCTGTTTTAGTATCCAAATGCTTTATTGCGACTGTGCGAGATGAAGTTGGAATCCATAGCGGCCTCCTTCCTTAGTTCCTTCCTTAATGGAAGAAACTGCTAAAGAAAAAAAGAAAAATTGAGTTTAGAAAATTGTATTAGCTCTTTGGGCCAGATTCAAATGAGTAATTTTAAGATTTTGTATAAGAATTTTAGTTTTTAGTATAAGCATTTATTTTTGTTAATTTTCATCTAATCTCTCCTATTATGCACAATAACTATATATGAGGCAAACAAATTAATAAATATTACATTCAGGATGCAAAGTGTGTTTTTTTTATAAGTAAAACTTGTATCTTTTACACACATAAGATATAGATAGCTAGATGATTTTTAATGTAAAAGTTTATTTAAAAAAATATACTTCCACTTTTCTGACTACATAATTACTTTTTATAAAAAGAAGTTGGTACTAAATATAGAGATGAGGGTTTTCATGAGTATATTATTATAATAATATATCATAATATGTATTAATTTAAAAAAACCAATAATAAAGGACATTGAATGTGGCAGCCAAAATCCCCGTTAATAATAACCACCAAATAAAAATAAATCTCAATACCCAAAAAAAGGAAATTATAAAATTTGAAGATAAACCAAAACATTTTACCCTTTTGTGTCAAAAAGTAGATCTTTAATGCCTTAATCCACAGAATAAATGGGTCTAAGTTATTCGTACCACCTATTTATTCTCTCATCACTTGTTATAAACATCCCACTGATGGCGCTAAAAACTAAATTTATTAAATTAAAATTTCTGGTTAGACTCATTTTACGTGCTTAAATCTTATATTTAAATAAAAGATTAACTTGCTATCAACTATCCTGAATTTCTAACTAAATAAAACTAAACCGAAAAATCCCCAATAATAAAGTTTTAAATACAAATAAATATTAAGGCCGGACCTGTGCAACTTTTCACGCTTGAGTGACTGTGATTGAGGTCAGACGTCTAACAAAATAGTACGTGGGCACATTTTACGAATCAAGTGTATAAATTCTTTAAAAAATGCTTAAAACATTTATTTATTTTATGGAATGATTAAATATTGCTTAGAATATTACTTTATGACTCTTTCCACATAAAATTTTGCAATTTAAACATGCATGTCGTGTGACAATTCAAGCAACACCGGCACACGTACTATTCGCGGAACATCAAAGATTCTAATAGATCTCTGAACTGAACTATACCAGATCTTCCGCGATATATAATTCCTATAGGCGAAGTTAGAATGATCATATCTGTATATCGATAATTTGTTACCATTATTTTATAGATAGTTCTCTTTTTGATAAAAACTCTTTTGCTTTGTAATCAAGTTAGGAATAAAATATTAAAAATCAAATACCTTGATTTTTATTTTTCGTTATATTTATGCAGATTTATTTTTTTATTCACAAGAAATTATTTTTCTATGTTTTACAAGTGATATATAACTGGAAAACATAATATTGATTTTGCGATTCGCCGAATATAATTTGCTGTAAACCTGAAAAGTTTATATTTTAAAAAAGGTTGGTATTTAAATTAGAAAAATTAAACCTGTTTTTTTTTACCAAAAGACAGAAAACTCCTTAAGGGACGATAACGTTTTTTAATTTTTCAACACAAAAAACATTTCGAACTTTGCTAATTTTGAACACGAATGTGATTTTCGCAGAAATAAAAATACCACAGGCCAATTAGGTTACCTCAAATAACTTTCCAAGTACTCATTAATATTCCTCGCGGAGTATAGTGGGAAGTTCGTAATTATTTCCAAGTACGAGTTCGATTCCCAGCTAAATATCGTTCTGGGCTGTAGGGTAAATCGAGTTTAAAAACCGCCTTGAACGTTTTACTGATAAACTGCCGGCATCGCTATTGAAAGTGGAAAATATTATTCAAGCGAAAATATTTTTTCTTTTTATGTTCACTTAAAAAGGTGTGCGTTAACATTTTTCTTAGTATGACCTAGATGTATAGAGTTTATATTAAAATTAAACCTTTTAATGGAGGACCTAATAAAAGAAAGGCAAATTCTCTTGTCCTTGAATCGAGAAGGGAACGGTTTTGAATAATATTGATACAAAATTCTGTTAGAGGTCAACAATTTTGGGAAAAAAATAATGTTAGGTTTAATATACAGACCACCTTATGGCAATATTAACCACTTCCTTAATTTCTTTAAAACAAACATTGCTGACCTGTATGGGCAATATGAGGTTATTTTGCCTCTTATGTATGTCTTGGAGACTTTGACATTAATCTATTACAATAAACCTCATATACAGAAAAATTGGAAAGTATTGCACAAGTTTTTCCAAACATAAGAAAATCTTACTTCTTGCGAAAAATAATCTGCAAAAAAATAATAGAAATCAGATAGTTTGATCTGTATTATTTGATTCCTAACTTGATTGCACAGCAAAATTGTTTTAAACAAAAAGAATATCTGAAAAATATTTATAAATAACATAAATTATTATAGGTAATAAATTATCGGTATATAAGAAATAATATTATAATAAACCATCTTGTGGTATCTGCTATACTGTGATGCACTATAAGATATTCTTTAAAAAATATATATTATCCAATGAAGGCATTGTTTTTAATTAGTGCTCTGAGAATGACTTAATATAAGTCGAAACTTCAACATGCAAGTTAACTGGCTTCTATTTTATTTTAAATAAGTCTTTAATAAATAAATAAGTCTTTATTTCCAACGCTCACCCACTTACAGGAAGTGCAGAAAAAAATACAAATCAAAACAATAATAACAGAATAAAAATTAAATGCAAAAAAACAAAGTAGTAAGGTAAAACAGTTAAAACTAATTTAAAGAATAAACAAAAAGAAAAGAAAAATAAAAAAGAACTCAACATACCTCTATGCCACACTTCTAAATAACAAACAGCATTAGACAGGTACTTACAGGTTGTAATACTAGGTTATTGATTGAGTAGCCTCAGCACAGAAGATAGCGTATCAACAAATAGATCTATGTTGTAGTTACAAAGCGTATTAAACAAATTACATATGTAAAAAATCGGAGCTCTCTTGAAAATATTATTTAATGCTCTGTTGCAATAAAAAGTGCGAGAATTTCTGGAGTTTATCCTTGGGACAATGTACCAAATCTAATTTAGGAGTGAAATGCAGTCTATTTTGTTGTTTACTAGCTTATATAAGAAAGTTATAGCCGTTGTCACACGACGATCGAGTAAGGTTTTCATATTGAACCGTCCAAGCATGACATTTTGGCAAGTGCCTCTGGCTGGATAAACGCCATCTTCCCTATAGTGCAAATACTTTATAAACCTGCGTTGTATATATTCAACGTTTTTGATTTCAGTTTCATATATTGGATGCCATATAAGTGACGCATACTCGAGTCTTGAGCGTACAAAAGATTGATATAATAATAGTACCACGTTGGTATCGTTAAAATTACGACAATTTCTAATAATAAACCCCAAAGACCTGGATGATAATAGTACAATATTCTGAATGTGGCTTTTAAAGTCAAAATTTTTATCAAACGTTACACCCAAATCCTTGATTTCATGGCATCTTGTTAAAGGAAGATTCTGTATATGGTAATCGTATTGTATAGAAGTTTTATTTCTACAATAGGAAACAAGAAAACATTTTGATACATTAAGAAAAAGTCTGTTATTCTGACACCAGCTATTAATACTATTTAATACTTCTTGAAGATGTTGGCAGTCGGCTAAACAGTTAATTTTAGTGTAAATTTTCAGATCGTCGGCAAAAAGCAATTTATAACAAGAGATGATTAATGCGAGATCGTTAATAAACAATATAAACAACAAAGGACCCAAATTTGCTCCCTGGGGAACTCCAGATTTCACTATATATTGAGAAGAACGAAAGCCGTCGATCTCGACAAACTGCCTACGCCCATTGAGATACGAGGAAAGAAAATTTAACAGACCTGTGGAACAGCCCAGATAATCCAGTTTTTTTAATAAAATTCTGAGATCTACCTGATCAAACGCCTTCTGAAAGTCCATGTAAAGGACATCTACCTGACCTCTAGCATTAAGCGCCTGACACACATATTCAGAAAGACAGCTCAGGTTTGTGACACATGATCTCTGCTCCACAAACCCGTGCTGATCGATAGAGATGAAAGATTTAACTTGATTGTACAGTTGTTTATGAATACAAATTTCAAAGAGCTTGGAAAAATTGCATAAAATAGATATAGGTTTATAATTTCAAAGCTCCGACTTATCGCCCTTTTTAAAAATTGGTATGACGCTATCTTCCAGCAAGAAGGAAATATACCTGTGCGTATGCAGAGGTTAAAAATGTAAGTCAATGGTTTCGCCAATGCCGCAATACAGTCTTTCACTATGAAGCTCAGAATAAAGTCTGTACCGCAAGTTGACTTGTTTTTAAGTTTTTTGGAGGCTTCAATAATATCAGACTCATTTAAATAATTTAAAGTTACATCACTTTGACAATGTTTTAGTGTAGATGAAGTAAAGTTGTTAGCGTCAGACTCAATGTAAACACTCTGAAAAAAATTGGCGAAAGCATCAACTATCGATTGTGGATTCGAAAACTCGTCGGCACCATCCCTTATAATACCCGGTATTCTAGAATCGCCCTTCCTCATTTGAATGTACCTCCAAAACTCAGAACTATCCCTGCAAATATTCGTTTCTATATTACGTAAATAGGTATTATATGCGTTTGTTTTTAATGTTTTGAGAGTAGTTCGTATGTTTTTAAATTTATCATAATGGTTGATTGTATTATATCTTTTATAATTCTTGTGGGCTAATTCTTTACTTTTAATTAACTGTATGATCTCTGAGGTAAACCAGGGAGGATACCGACGCCCTTGATCCTTCCTCAACGGTACAGTGTTCTGAAACATACCGTTAAGAGAGTTATATAAATGGTCACAGGCTTCGCTGACACCCAAACACTCAAACAATTGTCCCCAATTTGCATGCAATATTGAATCGTATAACAAAGGAAAATTGGCCCTTCGAAAATTGAACGTCTTGGGTGCATTTCTGCATAGTTCAAATGATGGTGATTTTTCGATTTTTAAGTTATTAACATAGACGAGTAGCGGGGGGTGATATTGATCAACCCTCGAAATCGGCATGTCTGATTCTATGACCGTACAGTCAACATTCGAAATTACCAAATCCAGGGTTCGGTCAATAATATTTTTGACATTGTTTAATTGCTTTAGATCTAAAATATTTAGAAAATAATTAATAAGTGCACATTTATTATCAAGTTCACTAATACCAAAGAGAGGCACGTTGAAATCACCCAAGACAATCAACTTCTGGTTCAAAACTGCATCATGCTAGTGCCTCAATAAAATTTTCCAGATAATCATAGGATAAAGACGGCATAAGATAAATTATAATTACACCAATACGAAAATGAGAGTTAAAATTTTGTCTACACCCTACAATATCTATCAATGCGAAATGTTGATTTATATGGGAAAAGTCAATAGGCACAGCCCTGAGTTCCCCTTTGATGGCCAAGAGTACACCCCCGCCCCTTGCGACACTATGAGACTCGAAGTTACGGTCGGCGCGATAGACGTCATAATAAGTTGGAAACAGTTCAGAACTTGAGATGTCGTCTTTTAACCACGTTTCAGTAAGTCCCACAATGTCACAAAAACCCGTAGATAATGAGTTATAAATTTCATGAGTTTTACTATTACAGCCTCTAGAGTTTTGATAGTATAATATAAGATCTTTGCTTAAATTCGTATCGGAAGGGGGTGACCTTATGAGTTTAAAGATACAATTCTAGGAATTCCTAGTACATATTTAATTGTAAGATCATGTTCACCCTGATCTACCCTAGCATTAAGTTGCGCCTTCACATCTTTATAATAACTAATTTGTTTGGGAGTTTTATCGTAAGATATAGTTACATTTTTATAATATTGCGAATCACGAAGTTTTTTGCTGTTTTTTACTAGTTTATGGATCGTATCTTCTCCTGAGAGTGACACTTTAATTGGTCGCGGTGTGTTTCTTCCAGGATCATATTTGCCCAACCTGTGCATATCGAAATCATTGATCTGAGTGTCGGGAGTGATTGTCTTCATTATATTCTTAATATCCTCTCGCTCTTTGCGAATTCTTTGTTCTTTATTTTCATTAGACGAGGGTTCCTTTAGATTAAATATGATCAAATTTCTCTTACGGATATTACGCTCGTTGACCTCCGAAATAATTTCCTCAAATTGGGCTGGTACAATGCTTGTAGGAGCGCCACTATTGGTTGAACTGAGTTCTCGCAATTTACTTTCGAGCTCAGTAATTTTGGCCATAAGTTTGGATGTTTCTTCCTGAATGATAGATTTAAAATTAGACAGATTTTCCATTCGGGTCTTACAGCGAGCGCAGACAAATTTCAAGGCCCGTGCTCTTTTCCTCGTAATGCGGGTATAGTCATCGGTTGATAGCCCGGCGCAGGACGCGTGCATGGTGCCTTTGCAGGCATCGCACTGAATTGCGTTGCGTGCCTCAACGCGGCTGGTGCAGTTTGCGCAGTCCATGTATTCTACCGCTCGAGTGGATCGATTATTTGGAGCAAAAGAAAAATTGTGCACAGCGGCAACTCTGCCCGGTGCTCGGACGCAAGGATCCTGGCAGCAGTTCTTAGCTCGTCAAGTACAAAGTTCAGTCGGCGGATTATGCAGTGTGTTATAAGGTAAAAATATGTGTTAGAAGATTAGTTTATTGCCTATTTACCATCGAATTCCACAGCTGTATGATGATTTCTTGAAGATTATTTTGACGCTAAACGGTTGTAATAAAGTGAGCATTGATAACAAATGTCCGGTTGAGGTACTTATATTGATGGTTAGTACCACAGAACACAAATATAGTTAGTACGTTATTTTAACATGCTTGAAAAGTATTTTTCCTCAGTCATTACATTTTTTGACAAGAGTCATATCTTGTCGGAAAAAATCTATTTTGTAATTTTTGGCTTATTGGTATCAAAATTTTAACATGTCAGTGTTCTGTTGGAATAATTTAACATATAACAATCTTTATTCCCTTATACCAGTGTTACTCAAACTTTTTTCGTGACGGAACCCTTTTAAAAAACTAAATTTTTAACGAAACCCTAAACTCTAAACTAAAAGCAAAAGCAGTTATATGTGAATTGTTTATTAATAATCATACAAAAAAAGATAGATACAGTAAGTAGTGATTTAGTAAGTAAATGATAACACTAAGTTCAGTTAATGCGAGGCATGTAATTGTTTTTTATTCCTCATCAACTGGGTAATGTCAGGCTTGATAGAAGAAAGTTAAATTCTCATGTCTGGTTCTGCATCCTTTCTATTGCGGTATTTTGTTTTTGTAGCTGTATACAGGCTGTTTCAGAACTATAGGATCAAACTTCTGGGGATTGATCAGTGCAACAGTAGAATCCATTTGAGTATAGGAACCCATGTCCGGAAATGTGTCACTACGCCACTACGGCCCTAAGACGCGTTTAAACTTTTTAAAAATATTAAAAACCTAAATAGGATGCATTTATTTTTACCTTTTGTATATGATACCATCACAACAATTGTTCAAAATGTCTTTCTCCAACCTCAATACACCGATTTAAACGCCGCATATGATTTCGGCGGATTACACTAAAAATTTGATCCTCGTTTTGAATGATTTCAAATGCTGCTGTTATTCGTCCAATTAAGTCTAGCTCTGATTCTACTGGAGTTTCGTGGACTAAAGACTTTACATGTCCCTACAAAAAAAATCGAGCGACGTTAAATCGGGTGACCTAGGAGGCCAAGAAACTGCTCCACCTCTAGCAATCCAACGGTGCCCAAACCGCTGAGCCAAATACTCGCGTACTTGTACAGCAAAGTGAGCCGGCGCTCCATCATGCTGAAACCACATTTGCTGTCTAATGTTTAGTGGAAAATTTTCAAGGAGTTCTGCGAGAACTTCCTCCAAGAAACGCAGATAAATAGGTCCTGTTAACCGTTTCGGTAGAAGGTATGGCCCAATTAAATAATCATCAACAATGCCTGGCCATACGTTGACAGACCAATGATTCTGATGTTTTCTTGGAAAAATTGCATAAGGATTTTCTTCGTCCCAAACATGGCTATTCCTACTATTAAAAATACCGTCTCTTGTGAAAGAGGCTTCATCAGTCCACAAAACATATCGTAAAAAATTTGGTTGTGCAATGATGTGATCCAGAAGCCATCGACAAAATTGAACTCTTGGATGATAATCGGCTGCAGTCATACCTTGAACTTTCTGGAAGTGGTAAAGATGGAGTTGTTGCTCGTGTACTACCCGCCAGACAGAAGCGTTACTCGTATTCATATTCTTAGCGACGTTACGTGTGCTATTTGATGGTTCATCGGCAACTCGCTGAAGCACCTCTTCTTCAAATTCGACCGTTCTTACGGTTCGAGCAACACCAGTATCATGCATCTTGGTCTTAAACATGCCTGTCTCAGCGAGCCGCGGATGAACGGCAATAAACTTTTTGTATCCAGGATGGTGTCGTTCGGGATAACGTTCATGATACAACCGAGATGCTGCTCGTTCATTGCAGTTTGTTGCTCCGTATGCCAAATGCATATCTGCCAATTCTTGATTGGTAAAGTTTTCCATTAGCAATAAATGTTTAAAAATTGTAAGCTATAAAATTTTTAAACATGACATTGAGAATTGACATTGATAAGCATTGATTTTAAACAATTGTTATTATATTATCATGTACAAAAGGTAAAAATAAATGCAGCAGATCCTATTTAGGTAATTAATGTTTTTTATAAATTTTAACGCGTCTTAGGGCCGTAGTGGCGTAGTGACGTATTTCCGGACATGGATTCCTATACTCAAATGGATTCTTCTGTTGCACTGAACAACCCCCATAAGTTTGATCCCATAGTTCTGAAACACCCTGTATGCTGAAAATCCCGTTTCACGCAAATACGTTGTTGGGAACGGCAGAAGAACATTCAAAGCTTCTGTGGCAAGTTGCTGATATTCATCATGAACCCTGCACCAAAAATCATTTAGTGAAATTGTTTTGAACAATGATTCCATACTTGTATCCGATGTCATTTCTAGAAATGCTTCATAGATCTAATTTGACATATTTTCAGGCTTCTGCAATTTAGATGAAAAAGGGTTTTGAATCCATGAGTTTTTCAGTTTTGTATTCTGTTCTTCAGGAAAGTGAGATTCAAAAGTCCCCTGCAGATCATTGAGATATTGCACCAATTCAATAAATATTTCATTTCGAAATATTTCTGTATCACTAAGACTATGGTGACTAAGGAACTCACTTAGCAATGAAAAGCTTTCGATTTCTCTCTTACCAAAACAAGTAATCCAAAAATCTAATTTTCTTTTAAAGGCATTTATTTTGTTGTTAGCATTGAAAACTGTTGTCTGTTTTCCTTGTAGTGACAGGTTTAATTCGTTAAGTTTTCCAAACATGTCTGCTAAAAATTCTAGTCTAATCCAGCTTTTATCGGACAAACGGTCTTTTAAATTAAAAGGAACATCTGTAAGAAAAGCTTCTAATTCTGTTCTTAGTTCAAAAAGCCTTGTCAAAGTTTTACCCATGAGACAACCATCTCACTTCAGTATGGAGCAATAGTGTTTTATGATCGCTACCATAATCTTCACATAATATTGAGAACAATCGGGATTGTAGTGGACGTCACTTGACAATATAAATTATTTTTACTAACTCATCAAGAACCAATTTTAGATTTGGTTGTTTTTTCGTAACCGCGAGTAATTATCTATGCAGGATGTAGTGGCTGGAACTACAATTTGGCGTTTTCATTTTTATTCGTGATATTGCTCCTGCTTTTCTACCTATCATTGCCTTGGCTCCATCGGTACAAATATCAATGCAATCAGTCCAATCGAGTTGGTTTTCTTCAAAAAATATGTTAATCGTGTTAAAAATGTCTTCTCCGGTTGTGTTAGCAGGCAGTAATGAGCACATAAGCAAGTCTTCTTCGAGTGAATGTTTATATGGATATTGCACAATTACTAGCAAGATGGCCAGTCTAGCAACATCAGTCGACTCATCCATTTGCAAAACGAATTTATTATTTTGAAGCCGTGAAACCAGTTCTTGTTTTATATTTCAGATCTTGTTTACTGCGATATCCCCAATTCGGCGCGTAACTGTATCGTTCGAAAGCGGCACTGTAGAAAGATGCTTTACAGATGTCTTTTCATTCCCAGTCTGAGTCACATACGTCATAGTTTTTTTGGCTTCTTAATAATTGTTCTTTTTTACGTAGAAAAAAATCTTTAATTTTGTTTTTGAAGTCGGGATGTACAGTTTCTAAATGTCGGCGCATCTTAGCAGGTACCATCGAACTATTAGGAAGGAGTTTGCTGCACAACATACAAAGAGGTGAGCCGTTGGAATCGACAAATCCGAGATTAATGTATGATTCGTCATAATTTCGTTTTTTCACTTTTAGTGTGTTTACTACTTGAACTTGAAACCATAAAACTAGAATTTGATGGCGTCATATCACTTTGATTTGAATTTGACGCATCATCCAAGCGAACCACATTTTTTGCAATACCTTTAAGCCAGCGCTCCATTCTTCTTTAAAACTAATTTAATTTGGTCAATTTTATGACAAATAGTATCTCTTGACGCACGAAATACAAGATTTTACAACCACGTACGTTGATTGATTAAAAAATTCTCCGTGCCAAACAATCCTCCTTTATATTATACCAGCATCTTCTCGAATTCCTCAGAAACTTCGGAGAGCCAGACGATTTTCTCCGAAGTACGCCTCGAGAAACAGCGCGACGAACCGAGGTCATTCGATTGCTTATAGTCCGGGGGTGAATGGTGGCATACGAGTAACGCTGTAACATTTCGATGTAAGAGGTCGGGCATTTACTTAATAATACATATACTAAATTTTCGTATATGTACCAGTAACACCTATAAGTAGGCGTTTCGTTTTGGCTGTTTATTTTTATCTTAGGTAACTTTATTCTTATAGGGTCCACTTTAATACATGCATTTATTTATTATGACTGCTGGCGGAGCCCTACCCGAGGTTTCGCGGAGCACACTTTGAGTAAAGCTGCCTTATACATATAAAATGACGAAACAAAAAATCATAGAATGAACATAGATAGCATTGGCTACTGGCTATTTACCAATGGTTTTAGGCAACCATTTACGCATAGTATTTAAGGTCTACACTCACTATATTATAATGTTGCAATTTTTAAGATAACTATGTATTTTGTTATTCAGATAAGAGTTCAAAATTAAATCTTTATTATCCATAATTGACACAATACAGTGTATGGAATTCGTCCATGTTCAAAGAAGCTAAAATTTCAAACGTTATATACTTGAATCTACACTATCACGAAACCTAGTTTACATACTCAAAGAAATTATTAAGTATATAAAACAGTAACAGAAATAAATAAATACGTTACAGCTAGTTATTACTCCGAAAGGTAGGTCTTAATATCATAGTAACACTTCAAAACTAAAAAAGCTTTCAATTTTTTTTTAATGTTGACAAACTATTACAATTTTTTATGTCATTTGGCAATTTATTAAATATTTTTGGACATATTTTTGGGATAAAATTTTTTGAAAGAGTGAATCTAGTACGCAACAAAGATAAATCATTTCTTCGTCTAGTTGGATAATTATGAAAAAAACCATTTGTCACAAATAAATTAAGATTCTTAAAAACAAATAAACACACTTGAAATATATACATACACGGAACAGCTAAAATCTCAAAGTGACTAAAAAACGAACTACTGGAAGTTTAAGGGGGTACTCCCGCCATACATATAATAACTTGTTTTTAACCCATAAATACACGACACGCATACGCTGAGAAACCCCAGAATTGGATCCCATACAGAATCCTATATAGAGTGGATTATGGCATAGTACACACAAACTAACTGGTTTTTATCCATTAAGGACCTAATATTTTTTATGGCCTAACAAAAGGCTACCTAATTTTAATGCCAAATTATTGCAATGTGCCTCCCATGAAAGAGTGCCACCTAGCATCAAGCCAAGAAACTTTATTGTTTGTTGACGTTGCAAGAAACTACCATTATTGCTCAAATGCATGTCAAAATCAAGATTTAATTGACCCCGATGAGTGCAGAAAAACCATATAATTTGTTTTCTTGGTATTAAGAGAAAGTTCCTTTAGAGTAAACCAGTTATTTAGCTCGTGCAATTCTTTTCCCGCAGTAATGTGCATATTTTCTGTACTTTGTTGCCGAGCAAGGGCTGATGTATCGTCCGCGTACATAGTAACGTGATTATACAGTAAATCTGTAGGCAATGAATTTACAAATATAAGAAACAACACAGGCCCGAGCACCGAATCTTGAGGTACTCCCAAATCAGTGTGAAGATTGTTTGGACAAGATGAACCTAATTTATTCCTTATTTCCACGTATTGTGTCCGAAATGCTAAAAAGGAGGCGAACCAATTTAAGATGACACCCCTAATGCCGTATGACTCCATCTTGCATAACAAAGCATCATGGCAGACACAGTCAAACGCCCTGCTCAGGTCGCAAAAGATCCCCACAGGGCGCTCACCTGCCTCAAGTGCATCGATAACCTCAGATAAAAACTACAAAATGGCAGAAAAGGTAAACCTACTCAATAGAAAACAATGTTGTCTTTCCGAAAACTTTTTTTTTGTAAAATCAATAGTTTCAGTGTACAAGAGCTGCAAATTCCACACCAACACGCGTTTTGGCCAAATAACTCATTTCCACACCACCATGAGGTAGAGTAAGTGGCGCGTTTTTTTTTGTGGTATCTCCAGTAGGCTTAATCCACTTTCAATGCACTTTTAAAAAATTTAGCGCATTTTTCTTGGCTTCGCTATTGGTGGATTAGTTTCTAAAAGTTCATCGTTTTCGGTACTGAGCAAAATTTCACAAATAGAAATTGCTTCAACGTCGTCCGCGATGAAATCGTCAGCTTTATTGTAGTCCTCTTGTTCCTCGATTTTGTCATACGTTTGCTCGAGAATAGACTCTTTCTTCCTCCTTATCGCTATCTTGTAGTGAAACGTGCGAATTATCACAGGAACCATTGCAATTGGTGCATAAAACGGAGCACTTTAATCCAGCCTTTCTGCATCCACAGGCACCCCGACATCCCTTTTTGCATTTGCAAGGAATAAGTTTGAACAAGGTTTTCGGAGCTGGAGGCTCGAGCGTGGTGACAGGAATTAGCCCATTCTTGCTTTTTTTCCATCCCACTGTTGAACCTGGTGATAGGTTCGGAACGAATGTTGTCGTACTGCTGCTTCTATCGGTAGCAGCGATGCATTATTAAATGTATTCTTATATGCTAATTTTGTGAAGCACGTATATCTATAGTTGTTTAATGACATACTTTTTACGCCACTATAACCGTATAACGTAAGGAAGAAACGCTCTCCAGCTTCAGCAATGATCTCCGGATCGGCATTTGGGTTTTTAAATACCTGGACAAGCTCGTCTAAATCTCGGTTTTTTCGAAGTACATTAGCATATTTTATTTTTCCTTGATTAAAGAGTGCTAATGTTGTATCACAGCCACTAAAGGCATGCAAGAATAAAATGTTACTGCGGCTATTTTATCTATGATACTTTTTGTTGAATATATTCGTTGCGACATATTTCCTGTTCCTGGTTTGAGAATATATATGTTTGAACTCGTAGATAGAGCCGTCAAAATAAAAATAAGATCTACATCTTCGCCGTTAACTATTACGGAATCAAATGTAGATGAAATGCTGATTACCGTATTGATTATTAGCGTATCCGCATCTTTCGCGGCTTGCTTGACCATAAAGTTCGCAGCTTTAATTTTTTTTTTCAACATTCAGAGATTTATTTTGTGACACAGATGGGATTATTGTCTCGTCGAAAAGTAAGTCTACCGAAGCATTTTTGCGTGATCGTCTGGATCGCTCTGCATATTTGGTATGACGGTTTGTTACATCTTCCAGATATCCGTCAAATACGACAATGGCATTGGATGTATAGTTTGATCGACCTTTGATTGAGTTGAGTGTAGACGTGCCTTGGTTTGCGGCTCTCGTACGCTAAAACTATTGATTTTACAAAAAAAAGGTTAATACATAAATTGTAGGAAATTTTCTCCAGTTTAATTTAATACATAACTATTTTTATCGTAAAATGAGTTGCAACGGAGTTATTCTTAAAAAACTGTATTTGGACGCTATTTTTCCAATAAGGCGGCGCGAGCGGTAAAGATACGAGGTGGCAAAGTGAAAATTCGAAAAGGGCACATCGGAATCTATAAACTCAGCCATTTTCAAAACTCCCAAATACTTTCTAGGTAACCTCCTTTTTGAGCACCAAATGACTGTACTATTAAACTTATAAACAAAATTCTAAACATGTCATTTGAAAAAAAAATCATCTTCTTTCCAGAATTCCAGATGCCTCCAAAAACCTCAAGTCCCTGGTAATTTCTTCTTCCCCCCTCTGGGTGGGCCTGACTACACACGTTCAGATGTAATTTGTTTGTACGTGTGTTGTTGTTTGTAGAGTTCTTATTTTTTGTGAATTTCAATGTCACATTATTATCATAAAAGTTACTGTGGCACACAAAAACTAAGTCGGTTTACAACCAACTTTAAAAGCGAATAATATCGAAAGGAGAGAATATTTTTGCTATTTCGTTGCTACCTTGATTTAATCAAGAATTCCTGATCCACGTCCCCTTGTTGAAAAAATTAAAATTATTTTCATTTACGGTGGAAATCGTAATGTATGTACATGAGACGGAAAGAATTTTTAATGTTCGCTTTCCTGACCGTCCAGTATGTCGAAAGGATATTGGTGAGCTAATTTATAAATTTACCGAAAGGGGTAGTAGTGTTGCCAGTAGGAAGAATCCAGGGCGTCCCAGCTATCCAGAAGAAAAACAGGTGGATATTATAACAGCTATAGTAAGAGATCAACAACCGTCTACTTCCATAGTTGGTGACACGTGTGATGTATCTTCTGGTACTGTAAAAAAGTATAAAATTCAAATAGTTTATCAATTGACTGAACCTGATCGACGTATGAAATTCTGCGAAGTAATAACCGAGAGAATATGACGACAGCCGGCTGAGGAATATTTGATTTAGTGATGAATGTACTTTTTTTTTACTGGTTATGTTCATAGACAAAATGTTCGTTATTCAAGCAACGTAAATTTCCACATATTTCGTGAAATACACTGGCTGGCATATTATGAAATCCCATTGTTGTGCCTTTCCTTTCACCTTCTCTCTTTTTAGACCAAAATTTGAGAGGAGACCTTTACTTAAACATGCTAGAAAATGTAGTAGAACCACTGATCCTTGAGACTATTGAAGAAAATCCATAGTTTTTCTAAAAGATGGAACATCGCCTCACTTTAGCAAAAATGTTAGAGAATATTTGACTAATACTTACAGTGTAAATCGTTAGTGAACATTCGCTATAGTGTTCTTAAGGAAATGTTCAATTTTTGTGCCCAATGACGAGTTGATGTCTCTGACCTTACTGGCACAGCTTGCATCGTATGTTTCACATCTCTAACCAAACCAGTACTTTTAATTTTTTAATGATTCTTTTCACAGTAGATGAATTACGAATATTATCTCGGTAGAACATTAGACTCACTTTACGAATAGTGGTAATTAAACTTTGACCATTTTGATCATAATTTTTGATAATCAGGATGCGTTGTTCTACCATATTTAATGCTCCATCTTTACTAACTGGCATCTGTGAACTTTCGATCAGTCACGTCATAATTATATGATATTATGAATGTTAAACATAGTGCGCAATTTAAATCATGCGTGCTCTAACAACCTTTAAATGCTTTATATTTTTCCTCCAAAACCGGAGGTACTAGAGGTGATTACATCAATCGGTTATTTACTCTTGTTCAAAATCCCTTATGTATTTATTATTTTCCGATTGCCTAGTTTTGACAAAATCCTTATGCAGTATGTATAGAAGTGACATCAAATTATTTAATAATACTTTTCCAACGTACAGTTTCTTTTCTTGTTTTGACCTTTACTGCTTTCATGATAATGGGCCTTAAAAGGCTCAGTTTTTTGGTTTTAGTAAATAAAGGTAATTATAAAGGGTGTCGTAATCGGAACGCACGTTTTGAATTGCGCAGCATTCTTTTTTTATCGCAGTATGTCAAAAAAAAACTGAAAAGAATAATGTTAACAGTTTGCGATTAGTAGGCATGGAACGATATACGGTCGAACAACGAATTATTATTGTTAAAACACACTACAAATATGCAGAATGTTTTGCGGAAACAGTTCGTAAATTGCGGGGCATTTTTGGTCGACACGATGCACCAAATCACACGACCGACCAAAGACTAATTGATAAATTTGAACAAAATGGTTCTGTCCTGGATCACCGAACATAAACTAGAATAGAAGGATCACTCTAAGCGCCGCCCAAAATATTGCCTTTCTCACTCGCTTTCTGATGCTACTCTTTTTTGCTGCCCGGTGGCGACTGCGTTATACGGGGGCGTCTTCAATATTAGAACTATAATAGCGTTGTGCGGAAATTTTGTACATTAAAAATGCCGGCGATATGTTGCGTAGATGACTGCAGGAGTAAAAGGGGATATACATTTTTTTTTAAATAAAAATGGATTAGTTCACAGAAAAAAATACACGCTTTTCTTCGGTATTTCTTAAATATCTCGGAAAATTGAGATCCTACAAAAAAATCTAATAAACAAAAGTTGGTTTAAAAACAAAAGATTGGCTTTTGCTTGATTTATCTAGGTGCTATAGGCGCTAAGATACAACTGTGTGAACATAACCCCTTTTTTTAGATAACAAAATATAATGACGTAAAATAATAACGTGAAATAATTTTAAAAAAAAAACGTTTTTTAGACAAATATCAAGCACATTTTTTCAAGTATGTACTATCAAAAACTTTAAAAATAAACTTGATTGTAAGTCATTAGCATAAAAATTAAAAAAGTTAGGAATAAAATAGAAATAATTGCAGTTTTAAAAAAAATTATCATAAAAAATTATGTATTTATTTCAAAAATTAAAGCGTAGCCTTCTACAATGGACTATATATAGGTACCAATAATATGTTCAAAAAGTGTCAGCGATTTAGAGTACATATTTTTTTTAAATCGTGATTTTAATCTCAAAAAAAGCAAAATTTTTGGTAATATTTTGTTATTAGTGGTGGTTTTTAATAGTGAAAGCTATCCGATTTATTATTAGTTGCATTGCAATCATTTGAATGATATAAATTTTAGCCACCTATACCGTCTAACCATACTTAAAACTGCATTTTTTTCGTCATTAAGGGTGGTTTCTAAGGGTTTAAGTTTCAAAATATTGATGTGTACTATAATCCCCAATGTAAAACTATATTTATTTTGCATATTTATATGAATTCTAGGTTGTAAAACACCTATTTTCGTTTTATTTGAATTTTAGTGGTTTGTTCTTTCATCCTCTATTTAAAAAGCAAATAATTAGGCATTTAATAAGTTTTTTTTATTTAACTGCCTTTTTATATTTCACTGTTACCGAGTTCCATATGCTGAGTGTTGTTATCACATTATTATGTAAATTTTATTAAATATTTAAAAAATGGGTATATTAACGAAGTTATTATTAATTAAGTGTATGTAATATTAGGTAGGTAGTTTCTTGGTCAGTTAAGAAAAGAGCATGAAAGGAACGTAAAGCTAAGATTTAATTGTGTACATTCTAATAAACTTAATTTTAAAGCTATCTACCAAGTGTTTTTCTTACAGTTATTTGTTCAAAAGAGATACTTAATAATATTCTTTCAATTTCATTTTAACAATAATACAAAGTGCTTTTAATTTCAAAAAATTCCATATATTACACGCTGCTCGCCGCGATGTACGAAAATATTGCTTATTAAAAATGTTTCAAACACCCCCCGTATCGTAAAGGATTGCCGTCGAAACTAAATAATGATTTACGACCGCGTAAAAAAAGTCGGCACTGTTTAGAAGTCCCTACTTCAAACGGCCGCAAGAGAGTGAACCTACTGTCTTGTTCTTTATACTGTGCCTGGATGTAAAAACACCAGTGCGTCACCGTACTAGCCGTTCTGTTAAAAATATTGCCGCAGTGCATGAAAGTGTTGGCGAGAATCCGGGAACATCTATCCGTCATCGTGCACAGCAGTTGCACATTTCGAAGAGCACTGCCCACCGAATTCTAACAAAAGATTTTCATTTACATGCCTATAAGATTCAATTGACTCAAGAATTAAAGCCAGTGGACCATGCGACGCACCGTACATTTTCTTCTTGGGTATTGCAAAAACAACAAATGGATGTCGACTTTTCAAAAAAATTTTTGATCGAAAAACCGATGAGGCAGACTTTCACCTTAACGGCTTTGTTAATAAACAAAATTGCCGAATTTGGGGCGAAGAAAATCCGAGAGTCATTCATGAGAAGAAAATGCATCCATTAAGAGTCACTGTTTGGTGCGGACTTTGGACAGGTGGAGTAATTGGACCGTAATTCTTAGAGGACGAGGCTGAAAATGCAGTTACCGTGAACAGCGAACGCTATCGTAATATGCGCACTGAGTTTTTATGGCCTCAATTGGATGGAATGAATACGGGCGGTATGTGGTACCAACAGGATGGTGCGACATGTCACACTACACGTGAAGCAATTCAATTGTTGCAAAAAAAGTTTCCCGGTCGTGTCATTTCACGGAATGGAGACCAGAACTGGCCCGCAAGATCATGCGATTTAACGCCTTGTGACTTTTTTCTTTGGGGTTTTTTAAAATCCCTCGTATACGCTAATAACCCAACAACAATTCCACAGTTGAAAAACGAAATTAAAAGTATTATTAGCAAAATTGGGCCGCAATTATGTGAAAATGTAATTGAAAATTTCTCAAAACGAATAAGAGTCTGTCACGAAAGTCAAGGCGGCCATTTGCCAGATATTATTTTTCACGTTTAATTGCAGTGTTTTAGCTTTACATTAAAATATAAATAACACTCAGTTTAAAATAAATTATGACTTTTATTTACTAATTAAAACGTGCGCTCTTATTGGGACACCCTTTACATATCAAAATGGTCTAGGGGATAAGGAAAAACAGCCGTTTTATTTTCTGATCAAAAAATATTTCTCCAAGATAAATTGTGTTTATTGTTTGTTGAACATTACATTCATGATATTAAATTGTTTTTGTTGACATTAAATAATTATATTAAATTCTTCAATTCTTACGAGGTATTGGCATTATACAGGGTAGTAAAAAATTTGGCGACATCGCAGAAGTAAATGTAAATTCTACCAAGAGCACTATAGGAAGGTTATGGCAGAGATTTGAAGAGACGGATGATGTGAGAGAAAGACATATTAGTCCAACAAGAGCAACAGAACCTACACATAATAGATTTATTCGGCAATATGAAATTCTATTTTCTAGATTTAAAATATTCATTGCCTTAGTGTCACTGCTCAAGCAATAAAGAATAGGATAAGTGAAAATAATCTTCAGGTCGTTAGAAATCCAGTTCTACTGGAAATAACGCAAGGACGTTAGAATGGGCCGAAAAACATTAGAATGTATCCTGATTCAGGAAGGCTGAGGGTACAGAGAACACCTGAAAACGCATCTCGCTTGCAAATTATTCAAGCAATTGACAGGTTTAAGGCGGAACTTTGATGCTTTGGGATGTAGTTTTAATAGAATTTCGGACTAATTTAGTTCCTAATCTGATAATTGAAGGGTTTTTAATAAGTGTTGCAAGAACCGAAGGGACTTTTTGGAGCAGTACAATATTCCAGTATTGCCATGGCCTGCGTAATTCCCTGACTTAAATCATATTGGATACAATTTATGTTAAACAGACAAAATATAGTTAAAATAGTGTTTTAGACAAGGAAATAGCGCGATAATGCATGAACGATGGCTACAAATTGAGCTTGCCAAACAGATGTAGAGCTGTTATCGACAACAGGTGCCTATATACTCGATTAAGAGGATATTTTCTTTTTTATTATCTTTTTTGAATATTAACTTTTTTAGGTTGTATTACATTATTAATACTCCGCGTATATTATGAGGAATGTTTGTGTTTTTGATAAATTGGTGTTTAAGAATAAAGTCTGAAATTACTTCTTTTGGCATCAAAGGTCAATAAGCAATTAAGGCTTGAATGAATGAATGAATGAATCATCGCTTCATTGTCAAAACATTTTTACAATTTATAGACAAAGCTGATAACTAAAGTAAAATACAAAAACAAACAAAATACACAAAAATAAAATAAATATACAAACTTATACAAATCAATAATTGTATGTGGTCAAAAGTATGAAAAAATAAACAAAACACTACATAGCTATTAGCTACATAAAACAGTACATATAAAAACAATAAGTCAGTCTGTGTGTGTGAAGTTAAAATTAAGCATTAAAAAAATCGTTTACCGAATAAAAGGCTCTCTCCAGTAGGAATGATTTTAATGCCTTACGGAAAGTAGGAAAAGATGTGATGGACTTGATTTTCAATGGCAAATGATTGTGCATTTTTTTTGCTTTCTACAATATAGAGTTTTTTACCAATTCTGAATGTGGAGTAGGTAGATATAAATCATACTCCGTGTTTCTGAGATGATAATTATGGGATGGCCTATCTGAATATATGTAAGATTTAATTTATTTTCACCCAGAAAAACACACTATTTTCAATAAACTGGTATATTAGTTAACAAATTTAATAAAATATGTTGGCGTCAAACTGATCGCAGTCCGACTGACTATACATTTTTATAAAACAACCGAATCTGCAGCATCGGCATACCGACATATCAGGAAATCGTAGATAAGAACCGTGTCATCCTCGAACCGTCATCATTGTTGGTCTGCTTGACCACAGTCAGGCTGCACCTAAACAAGAACAAAAGAAACAAAATATAAGCGTAAAGATTACCATTATGATTTTAGTGTCACATTCTTACCACATACCAAAATAATTACGTTATACATAGGTGACTTTTAAATCAAACCTGTTAAACAGGGAACTTTTAAAATTATGCCTGCTAAACAGGGAACTTTCAAAATTATGCCTGCTGCACAGGGAACTTTTAAAATTATGCCTGCTACACAGGGAACTTTCACAATTATGCCTGCTAAACAGGGAACTTTTACCAAACATTACAAACCTCTTCAGGCCAACGTCTCAGTTGCTCCTGTGCTGCCACCGTTGTTCTACGCTGCCCATTTGTTCGCTTTAAGACATATCGCTCATTTTCTAAACAATTGATCACCTGAAAGGGACCCTGAAACTTGGGCTTCAATTTGCCACCGCCCGCCAATTGACTGTCTTGCACGGCTACCAAATCACCTACAGAGTACAACACTGCTTTAGCCCGCTTACTGTTAAAATAATCAGCTGCTCGTTCAGTGGCGATTTCTAAACGCTTAATCACTTTTTCTCGGGCATTATCAGCATCGATGACATCATACTGACTTGGGATCGGTACACTTTTTAACAGCTGATCAGCGGCTTTGAGAATTGTTTTTATTGAAAAACTAATTCGCTCGTCCAGTCCTGACACATCAATAAATTTTTCATTAAAATCACGAATACTCAGTACAAGATTGATGCACAGAGGGTCATGAATTATATCAACTTTACTATCACTAGTTTTTATTTTGATTCCTGGTCGCTGAAGTACATCTAAACCTATGAGGGCGTCAACGTCACCTCCAGGGATAGATCCATCAGGAACCACGACAAAATCCACTTCAATAGTCATTTTTGGGGTGTACATAACATTGGAACAAGAACCAATAGGTACTATGACACTGTTTTCCATTCCAGTCAGATATTGACAGATGGGGTTAATTTTTAACTTTAAATTTTTCGCCACTCCCTCGTGTATAACAGAGACATCGGCGGCAGTATCCACTAAATAAGATACGAAAATATTTTTATTCTCATTTGACACTGTTGCCAATGGAATTGACCGGATAAAACCACTGTTTTGTATCAGTAACACTCGCTTTAGAAATCCGTGTTTGCGATAACAGTCTGCTTCAATGCGGCCCACCTTTTTACAGTAATCACATGTTTTGTCGGAAGTTTGAGATTTTGGTTCACTTTCAGTGTGCATTTTCTTTCTTGACGGTCCAGACATATCATTTTCACCTTTTGAAAAATTTTCACAGTCAATTTGTTTATACCCGTATCGATAACATTTACGACACTGCCCTTTAAAACCATCCTCAGCTTGAAAATGTCCACGTTTTCGCGAATGATCACTAATAGAATGGCGATATGGTCTACGTACGCTTAGAACTTCTCACATTTCGCGTGCATCACATATAGCTAAAAGTTTTAACAGCTCTGCTTCACAATCTGGTGCTTGCACACAAATTCTGTTTCGAACTTCCATATTCCGAATTTCAAATTCAACGAGACTTAGCACAATATTCCAAGGAAAGTTGGGAAAAAAATCGCTTAATCAACGCGAGTTTCGCATTGCCGTATTCTACTAACGACAAAAAATCGGAACTCACAATAGAAAGGCAAACGCGTACCCTAGTTGCTGGTGTACCTTGTTCTGGGGACGCAATATCAAAATCATGGCAAAATGACGCCCAATCTCGCACAAGAGGTTTCCAGTATTTATAGAAACGAGATGCACGGCCCCGAAGGGCATCCTCAGCTTTTAGCACAATCAAAGTGTCTGATATCCCAAGTTCTGTTTTTATTCGGGTGACATTATCCATCCACTCATTAATGCTGAAAGGAGAGTCATCTGGGTCGAAACTCGATAAACGTATTTGTGCTGATGTAGCAGTATGATGAACCTTCGATATTACAACAGATGGTGCTTGTGCTTGAGTAGTTGGATCTTGCATAATATTTGCACGGATGCTGCTAGTGGACGCCTGGGCGTTGGCTGCCATCGTAGACAAAACTTCCATCATTCGGTTTTGAATTTTTGCATTAGATTTTTGCTGCAACTCGAACATTTTCTCATTTACGGACAGTTCACTTTGTTTTGTCACTAGTTCTTCCTCACTGCCACTACCGTCACCCGTATTGCCCGTATTCACATCGCGATTTTTACTTTCCGCCATTTTTGTTTTAGTCTGAAAATTACACCAAAACTAAGGTTCTTCCTTCGATTTTTAGCACAAAAAGAAGGTATCCCACTTCTGATGTAAGATTTAATTTATTTTCACTCAGAAAAACACACTATTTTCAATAAATTGGTATATTAATTAACAAATTTAACAAAATATGTTGGCGTTAAACTGATCGCGGTCTGACTGACTATACATTTTTATAAAACAACCGAATCTGCAGCGGCGGCATACCGGATCGGCATACCGATATACCAGGAAATCGTAGATAAGAACCGTGTTGTGCTAACATATATAAGTAGTGACGGCAAAGTTAGGATATTCATTTTTTTAAAGAAATCCTGGCAATGAGCTCTATAATTAAGTCTAAGTGTATAGCGCAAAGCTCTCTTTTAAAGTCTGAAAATTTTATCAAATTGAGTGACACTATACATCCCCATAAAGGACGGGCGTAACGAAGGTGTGATTCAAAGAGGGAAAAATACACTGTTATAGAGGTTGAGAGGCTAAGCTCCTTGGAAATTGATCTTAGCGCAAAACAAGCGGAGCTTAATTTTCTTGTTAAAGGGTTAATGTGCATGTCCCATTTTAACGACTTGTCAACAGTAAGCCCCGAAAATTTCACTGAGTCGGCTTCGTCAATGGTTGCGTTATCCAGTACAAAAGACATTAAAATTGCATATAAATAATACATAGAGGAGGTAGAAATAAAAATAGCTAGCGACCCTAGTAACTTCTGGAGGTACACAAGTTCAACAAAGTCAGGTACTTGTTCATCCAATACACCAATGTTATACAGAGACCAGGAAATAATCGAGAACAGGGATATCGCTGACGCTTTTGCCTCTTTCTTTTGCATTTTTCTAGTATTGTTTAATCAGATCCCTCTGGCTACACCCTGGATTTTACTCCGGCGGTTCCTCTGACAAATGCGACTTTGTTTGTAAAGGGTATTATTGTGGAAGATATTAGGGTCGCTGTAAAAAAATTAAAACGTAAAAGATCGATCGGGCCAGATAAGATACCACCCTATATCTTTAAAGCATGTATTGATCTTCTAATTGAGCCCTTATTAATAATATTTAACCTAATATTGAAAAAAAAATGTATCCAGATTTATGGAAAACCTCAAAAATAGCTCCTATATTTAAGAGTGGTGACAAGGCTGATATTTCAAATTATAGACCTGTAGCATTAATTTGTTGTCCAAGCAAAATTTTTGAATCAATATTATATAACAAAATTTATAATCATATAATCGGTGTTGTCACTGAAAAACAGCACGGTTTTATGAATAAGAGGTCAACAGCCACAAATTTAACCACATTTTTGCAGAAGCTGAATGGCGTGGTTGACTCTAACGGACAGGTAGATGTTATATATACCGATTTTTCTAAAGCGTTCGATAGAGTCAACCACGACATTTTGTTAAGAAAGCTAGATTGGTTTGGCTTATCGCACGATCTTCTGCAGTTGCTTGCTTCATTCTTGCAATCAAGGATACAGTATGTAGTATATAGAGGGTGTACATCTCGAAGTTTTGTCGCTTTATCAGGGGCGCCTCAGGGGTCTAACCTGGGGCCATTGCTTTTTTTATGTCTTATCAACGATATACCATTGTGCTTAAAATATTGTGATGGTGAAATGTTTGCCGATGATTTTAAATTTTATAGAGCAATTAATAGTATTAAGGACTGCGAACTCCTTCAGCATAACCTGAATAGAGTAATACTTTGGGCAAAACAAAACAGATTATCTTTTAATGTTGAAAAGTGTATTTCAGTAAATTTTACTAGAAAAAAGTGCCAATTAATTACAATTATAAAATGGATACTAATGTCTTAAAATATAAAACAGAAATAAAAGACTTGGGAGTAGTTTTCGACAATAAGTTGCATTTCGATGCTCATATTAACACGATTGTTAATAAGGCATTTAAGATTTTGGGTTTTATAATTCGTAATGCCTGTAACTTTACTAAATTAAAGACCATTACTACTATATATAATGTCTATGTTCGCAGCATGCCTCGATTGTTTGGTGTCCATTCTATTCGGTTTACGAACAAATGTTGGAAAAAGTTCAAAAAAGGTTTTTGCGGTATTTGTACTATAAAAAACATGGTGTATATCTGATGGATATATCTTATGAAAATCTTTTGACAGAATTTAATTTAAAAAAACTTACTTCCAGAAGAACTGTGGCCTGCTTGTTGTTTACGCATAAGATCCTTCATAATAATATAGATTGTTCATTTCTTCTCGAAAAACTGCTTTTAACGGTAAATATTCATAACAATAGAGATTTAGGAACTTTTTATATAAAAAAAACAAATACCAATTTAGGTAAAAAGTCGCCAATTTTTCGAATGTCCAGTGCCGCCAATCTACTATTTCATATTGACATATTTTACGAATCATTTGGGAAATTTAAAAAAAATATATCTGATGTAGAATACTTTTAAGTTTTTTTTCTTTTTAGTTTTTTTTTGAGTTACCTAATGTGTTATCTGGGGGGCAAAGAATCTATTTTTTTTTTTAAATTTTGTAATATGTAGTGCTTACTGTGCTTATTAGTCATTAAGGACCAACTGTAATCATTTAATGGACTTTGTGTCTGTAGATTGCATAAATAAATAAATAAAAAATTGCGAATTATTTTTATAGGACAAAAATTTAGTTTTGGAGATGTTAAGGCAAGTTCGGCAATATCCGGATTGCTCCAGGTAAAACTAGTACCATCCGCGAATAAGCAGGTTTTTCCTTTAATATTCAGACTAGCGATATTATTGATAAATATGAGAAACAAAATAGGGCCAAGCACTGAACCTTGAGACACTCCACATTCTATTGGCTTGCAAGAAGACATCGTGGTATCAATCCTCATAAACTGACTTCTGTTATTGAGATATGACTCAAACCATTCGAGGGGCATACCTCTAAACCCGTAGTGTTGCAACTTTTTTATTAAGATATCATAGTATACGCAATCAAAAGCTTTAGAAAAATCACAGAAGATTGTTGCCGTAGGATGTTGGTTGTTTAAGCTACAGTATACATTATTAAAAAGGGAAAACATAGCATCATTTGTGCATTTGTTATTTAAAAATCCAAATTGTTGAGGAGTGAGTATTTTAAATTTCAGTAGAAATGATAGGAGCCTTTTTTTCACTAATCTTTCAATAATTTTTGATAGTGTGGGAAGAAGAGCAATTGGGCAATAGATGGAAGACTGATCTTTATCTCCTCCTTTATGTAGAGGGATTAATATTGCCTTCTTAAGGCAGTTGGGAAAAACTCCTTTTTGAAAAGACAGGTTGATTAAATTTGTAAGATGGTTTAATAGAGTGTACATTAAACCGACAGGTTTAGAAACATGTTCAACATGAGTCCATCGGCTCCAGAAGAGCTCTTATTTTTGATTTCCCTAATCGTACTGCGAAGCTCAGGTAATACTATTGGCGTAAAGAAAAAACTGTGTAAATGCTCATCTGCACTAGAAAGATAAGAAAGTGGATCGTAGGAAGGAGCTATGGTACTCATTAGATTCTTCGCTACATTTACAAAATAATTGTTGAGGTTCTCAGGAGAGGTAGAGATAGTATTGGAGGGTTTATTTCTCAGATTATTAACAATCGACCATGATTCTTTAGCGACATTACCAGACCTTGCCAGCCTCCTGTTATAGTAAATATCTTTTGTCGCTTTTAGAGTCCCTTGACAAACTTTTTTATAAAGTCTTACATAGTCATGAAAGAAAGCGCTGTCCGAGAATTTTCCAAGATTGTACGTAAGCCTTGGGTAGACAAGACTTATGTTTTTTTAGTTTAAGAGGCCTTAAAGAAAAGAATTTGTGGGACAGATTAGATAGCGTTTTTATAAATCTAGAGAATTCTGAATCAACATCAGAAGAGTGGACATTTGAATCAGTTGTTAAACACAGGTGCTTAAAATTTAGAAAATTTCGATCTAAGAAAGTACGACCTAATTTGCGGGGAACATTTTTAGTTTTTGATATTATGGAAAACTTTGTTAACACTTCATGATCTGAAAAGCCTGAGTTTAGGACAATACAGTCAACGAAATCCGGATCAAAGGAAGATACGACATAGTCTATTGTACTCGAGCTGATTTTAGTTATTCCGGTTGGTGATTTAATGTGCATGATTAAGCCAAAAGAAGCAAAAGTGGACTGGAGAGATTCTTGAACCGCACACACACTGGAAAAATTAATATTTAGGTCGCTACATAAAAAGAGTTTGCTATTTAAAGGCAGAGACTCAAGCAAGCTTAGAAATTTTTGAAGTTTCAATTTTCAATTTTTGAAAGAATATATTTACATCCGGGTCAGGTGTTCTATATTACACGAAGATCATATTTATTACTATAGAAAATGAACAATTTAAATAGTTTTTTAGTTATTAAATTATCGAACTTGGTTACTACTGAAGATATACATTTGTTCTATCAAATCTGGCCACTGTAGAGTAATTGTTAATAAAAATGGACTCATCGATATTTAACCAATGTTCAGATATGGCAACGATATCAGGAAAATGAAGCTCTTCTAACAAAAGAAATAGATGGTCAGTTTTTTGTCTTAGAGACTGAATATTTAGGGACAAAATACTAAGCTTGCCATTGTCCAGTATTTTGGAGGGTGCTTGATCCTCTTCTTGCGTCAAACTACCTTAAAATTTTTATTCTTAGTGGGAGACCCACGAGAATAGTAATTGCTCTGGCTTTTTCTAATCCTTTGGAGGCGTAGCAATTTCTCTGATGAGAAAAAAGATC
The DNA here is from genome assembly GCF_022605725.1 of Anthonomus grandis grandis. Taxonomy (NCBI): domain Eukaryota; kingdom Metazoa; phylum Arthropoda; class Insecta; order Coleoptera; family Curculionidae; genus Anthonomus; species Anthonomus grandis. The sequence continues at coordinate 838,458 of NC_065561.1, forward strand.
CAAAGGCTGACAGATCTGGTTCTACTTCAGCTGGACCAATATCATAGGCGTCATGGTATCGAAAGTAGAGCTTCCGCAAGGCGTCCACGTCCCCAGGATGGTGTGTCCTTCGTACACACACTGGAGGGCTGATCATGCAGATCTGAAAGAAATAGCCTGAGGGGTTTTAAAATTAAGGGATTCCTTAGCCTAGCCAATAAATAACGACCATCTGCCGCATCCAGTCTCTTGACAGTCTCACTAATGGTGGAGTCATCGGGTCTATAATTGATGTTTTATTCATCTTCCCATCTCTATCAATGATAAAATCAACCTCCAACAATTCAGTCGCTAGAGACTTCGAAGTAGCTATCGCCTCTTTATCTGAACCAATCTTCGAAGATTTAACTTTCCTGGGTTGAGCGTCTGGTGTTGCTGCATCTGAACGTTGCGACAGGTTATGACTATCTGGGGCGAAAGTCTTACAAGGTGGTAACCCTGAAGATGTATTAATTACCTTTGCTGGTGTTTTTGAGGATAATAAACATGAATTGAAGATGAAAGTGCCTGGAGGCCACATGCCAATATCCTTCAGCCTGTAATATATAAATAAGGATATTTGGTAATTAATGTATTGGTTAATGTGGAAATTAGTATTTTAGCTGTAGTCAGTAATAATTAGTAGTTCATTGGTTTTTAGGCAAGTTTTGCTAACGTAGGTACTATTTAACTTGGGTAGTTATGTTATAGAAATATATCGATATAATAATTGTTTTAATAAATCAGTTTAGCTTTTCACATTACACAAAGATGGTTGTTTTATTGGTCCTTTTAGGACGATCCTCTTAACATATTACAAGCCGCTTTAAGTAATTGATATTTTGCACACCAATTTTGAAGTCGGAAAGTGCATTTTCTTTGTTTTTTATCATTGGGAAGCATCTGATAAAGTCCGTGGTTCCCAGTTTTTCCTTGACAAAGTGCGCAAGCTGATTTCCGGTGAACTGAGGTGGGATATTTGACACAACTACATAATGCCATTCATCTTTATTCAAGCAATCGTTTTTTTAGCAACAAGTTGGCTAATTTTTATATTAGATTTTTCTTTAGCCGGGTTGATACGATCCAATTATACTTGATTACAGTCTATTTGGATTGTCCGCGAGCAGCACTTGAACGTGTCACTAGTTCATTTAAGTGCGCTTGGATCAGTAGGTTACATCCAAGTTGAGTAGGACAGTACCCAACTTACTTGGATCTAAGTGGTGTTTGTTTGTGAAATAAAATAGCGTCGGTGTCTGAAAAAAGAAAACTGGAAATAAGCAAAAGAAGAAAATGGTCCGAAATGGAGAATATTAGATTCATGGAGTGATAGGAAGCTGAGGAAAGTTTATGGAATGTGCGTTGAGCGGAATATAAAAACAAAGATGCTAAGAATTCAACTCTTAAACGAATAAGAATAAATATGAATATTCCTGGTCTTACTGAAAACATGGTATTGAAAAAAATCAATTCCATGAGAACCACCTATAAACAGGAAGCAAAAAAATTAAAGCATCAAGTACAACAGGCGCGTCAACTGAAGACATTTATGCACCTAGTATTGCGTGGTTTAAAATCGCAGATAGATTTCTACGTGATGTAATGAAGATCAGAAATAAATACACTAATCTGGTAAGTTGTTTTAATAATAATTGTTTATGCTGTATAATTGTTTATACTGTAACTAATTGCATACTTTCCAATAAATACAGTTCCGCCATCTTTGTATGTTTAATTTGACATCCAAGTCATTTTGTCGTGGAAACCAACTTGGTCCAAGTCTACGTATCTAAGCACACTTGGTTCAAATTGCTATCCAAGTGTACTTAGATAGTGTCAACCCGGCTTTATTGACCTAAGGTGCGCGTCAGTTGGTATTACATTTTTCCGCAAGCTCTCAATTTCCTGTATTAACTCTTGTTTGGATGAGTCATAGACCTGGATCTTAGCAGTGTTATCATGATGGTCCATAAGAATAGATGACAGATTAAATATTTCCTGTTTCACATCTCTAATTGAATAGAACAGAGATTCTTGTCCATTTTCAGAAACAGTATGGAGGCGATGGATATCTTCTATATTTTCATATAGATTTTTCCATTGTGTATCATGGAAACTTAAAATGTCATAAATTTCTGAAATCACTGGATGAAGGTCATTATTCTTCTTTAGACAGGTTCCCAGAGCATTGGCATTTTCCAGGGATATCTGAGAGTTTTGGAGTGGCGCAATTTTGTCACGAAGATATTTTAAAGTTGGTGAGTCGCAAACACTGCAGAAAAATCTAATGTTATGGTACTGTTGTTATTGTATCACCTTTGTCGTTGCCTTATCCAATCCAGTGCAGGTCATACAAAAATTTCGATGGCATTCCCCACTGCAACGAAGTTTATTTATATGTTTTTACTCCCTTGAATTGAAAACAATTCTTCTTTTTTACTTCTTTTACAGAGCTAGTTACAACAAACCCTGTATTGATTAATTTTCATCATTAAAAGGCTAATTTTACTACCGTGTTCAAAATAGGCGTTAAAATATTAAAAGTTAAAAAGTCCGAAGTTACGGAAACTTTTAGTTCGATAATAATTAAGAAACTTTTAACTGTGAACGCTATGGTCGTGACTGCTCTACATTAAGGGCCTCTCCTTATTTCGTTTAGGGGCGTTTACCAAAGAAAATATTACAATAATTAATATGCTTTTTAACATAATTTAAAGGTCAGATAAAAAAATATTGTACTAGAGAGAAGTTTTTTAGTCTCATTTGCCTCTTTATTTAGTAAAAACCAACTAGTGGTTTAAATAGTTCTCGTTTAAATAAAACGCAGTTTTGGTTTTGACTGGTGCAATTGTCAGGCCAAAATATAAATTCGGAAGTATCTTGTTTCTTCCTTGTCACTATTATTAAAGCATCAGTAGGGAAAAGTGTTGTGCCTTGGGTCATTTTTTGGTTTTTCTTTTTATACATTCTAGAAATACATATTTACGAGATTTATTCCATACATTAGCTATACTAGCTCTTTGTATACGTAATTTGGGGTTATAAACATAGTTTTATCTTACCAGTTTTTTAAAAAGTACGTTTTAGCAAGCCCTTAAAAGATGTCAAGTGTGCAAGGTACAACTTCTATATTATGTTGTACCTTGAGTCAGTTATAAAAAAAGGAATGGAAACGAATTCTTAAAGATTTTTATTAAAGATATACAAAACGTTATTAATCGAATGAATATCGTCGCCTTCCACTCAGAGTGTCGTATGTATCATTTTGTAAATTTTACAGTAGAGCGAAAAAACGAAAATAGGTGTAATGTTTTCCAGACATACTGAAAAATTGTCTAGAGTGAAGTTTTCATTTTGATACATGTAAAAGTATGTTTTACGAGTAATGTTATTTTGTACAAAAGTTGTGGAAAACGTCTTTAGTTTCCCAGATTTTTCGAAAAATTACCACTTGCAATAATTGTCAGTTCGTGTGATTTTTTTTCGACCTTTTCCAGATAGGACAGTTGACAATAAAACTCTTTAACATAATAATAATTATGATGTATTTTAACTTAATAGCTTGATTATAAACCAGAAAAACTAAAACTACGAAACAAACAGCAGAAAAAAAAGAAAATTCAGAATTTCAAATACAAACTAATTTTCGTGAGGCAGATTGTAGTAAAAGTTTTGGAATTCGGGAAGCCTTATACATAGCGAAGTAAGATCATCGTATTTTTTCTTTGTTATCTTTGGTGGAGCACTGTTCAAATTACCAACTTTAATCACCTACTTTGGTCTCCAATCGCTTTAATTCTATAAAGTCATACCTTGAGTCAAAGTGGCTATATTTTAAAAATATCTTCGTAATTTTTTTTTTGTCTACCCTTAGCTCCATAGCATCGGTCCAATTAATTTTTATTCTTTTATGACTAATACGGACTGTCAAAATTCGTAATAATTTTGAGACACCTTTAAAATCTAGAAAGTCTTTCCAACCCATTGGCATGACTTTGGAGGGATTTTTTTGTCTGGCAAGTTCGAATATAGGATGAATTTGGCTAGGAACAAAAATATCAACAACTTGAGAAAGAGCTGTACTTATTGCGCTATGCGTTGAATCTCCCTCATTTTGTCCATGATTGGTTTCGAAAAAACGTAATATGGTTTCGATTTCCTCAAATTTCTGAGCTGAATCATTGCGGCCATAATCGAGTTTTTATTCTGACCAAAACATCCATCCGAATATAGAACTACAGATGTAACACCTTCTGAGGACCCCCTTTTACTGATTGACTCGTTCCAAGAAAAACATATACACTCTTTAGTAGCTATGTTATAGAACGTAAAATTTAAATTGGACAGGCGACTTTTATAAAAAATTGCGCTCTCGCGACTCACTGGCAAATAGATCACCTGTTGCAGATCAAAAACCGCACATAAAATAGATTTATCCTTTTACTATTGAACTTTGGATTCTTCTTTCAGTTCTCTTACTTTCACCTTCTCTAGAGTGTGTTTTTCATATATCTCTTTTCATTTTCTTTTTATTTCATCATCTCCTTGCTTGTTTACGCACAAAGAACCCATCCTTCTTTGGGTGAAAAAATAAAAGGTTTTTTGTTAAAAGAACCCTCCGGTATGTAGAAAAACTGGGCTTTGATTCTGATGTTGTCTGATCTAATTCCTGCAGGAACATGGCATACATTTTTGAAAGAGGTAAATCAGGATGAAGGTACATTCTGGAACTTGAAGATCTACAATAATGTAACTCAACTTTGGGAAACCTATCAACATGTTGCGAAATTTTTTCTTTTACTTTATGTTCTTCTTTAATTTTTGCTTGACTCTTATGCCTTCCGCCTCGTTTATCTTTTTTAAGAATGCCCGATCCACTAAGTTTTCCTAATGCAGTTCTACAAGTCCGGTCTGATATATCAAACGTGCTAAAAAATAGTTTCTTGCAAACAATCTTTCTTTGCCCTTCTACTGTGAGATAGTAACGTAAAGTGCAATTTCTTCAAGAGTGTTCCTTCTTGCTAGTTTTCCTGGCTGTTTCCATTTTTTCAATGTGGCATATCAAACACTCTCGTTGCCTTGTAATATCGCCCAAGGCATAATACTGACTGAATATCACTTTCGATGTTCATCACTTACTTCACTGCAAAGCTTGCCACTTTTTCTACACAATTTAACTTATTTTATTCTCGCGAGCGCGCCAAGCCGGAGACTACGTCGCATTTTCCGCCTCTTGCCGTGCTCGGCAATTCTGCTGGATCAGCTCTCTGGCGATCTGGAGATGTTTTTTCCGTGTAAGTGGATTTCTTAAAAAAGAACACGCCATCAAGCAATTGGCGCGTCCCCGCGCCGTCAAACAATAACTGAAATAAAGAAAACAACCAACAAATCTCTTATTACCAATTTTCTTTTAAACAATTATATTTTTGTGAAAATGTCAGTAATTCTTGCCCATTTAGATTCAGTTAATTTTTTTTTCACAGGCGGAGTTGCCACCTTTTAAGCATTGTGGAGTTGCCACTACCTCCAGATTCCCCTTTTTTTTTGGTAGATCCACAAAAACAATTTAGTTGTTGAAACATTTTAAAATATAATTTTTCTGAAATACTCACATTTTAATTTTAATCCTCTGAAGGCCATGGTCTCAGTTGATCATGCGCAGCTACAGTGATCCGCTACCCATTTCTCTGCAGGACATATCTTTCATTGGGTAGTACCTTTTTGACTGCAAAAGAACCCTTAAATTTCGGTTTTAACTTTCCTCCGCCAGCCAGGTGTGAGTCTTCAATAGCCACAACATCTCCCACAGTAAACAATTTGGTAGAGTATCGAGACGCATTAAAATGCAGGGCTTGTTTACGTGCATTTTCTCGCATCCGAAGCCTGGCCTCGGAAACAGTCTTATCTGCGTCGACAAAATCATCACATGGAATAACTTTTAAAAGTTGCTGTGTTGACATTAATCGACGATTTTGACCAAAATGAAGAACGCAAGCAGCGTAGCCTGTCACTGTATGGATTATTGCATTTAAATTATCCTCTATTGCTGCTATTGCGGTAGTCAAGTTTTTATTGGTAAGACTGGCTCTTAATAAATTAAACACTGTTCTCATAACACGCTCTACTTGTCCATTTCCTCTAGGTACGCCGGTTGCAATGTGGTGAAGTTCAATTTTTTGTTCATTTAAAACATTTTTGAAAATTGTTGAAGTAAAAGCAGCAGCTCTGTCAGCAATAATGCGTTGAGGTTTTATAACTTGTTTACTGGCAGTAAGGCACGTATTAATACGATCTAGTAATACGATCTACACACCCGATTTCGACTAAACTTTGGATTGGCAGTATTTGTTAAGAGCGATTTGAGTTGCCAGCGGGAGGAAATGCTTCAACCTGCGGATTTCGACGTGATCTGGTTCAAAATAATAGCCAATGGAGCCACAAAATTTATCTGCTGTATCTACAGACCACCAAGCGACAACCAATATAGGCGGTTCTTTTTGAACCTGGTTGATTGCATTAACCAACTGCAAATTGACTACCCAAGCGCAGAAATCATCGTCATGGGTGATTTTAACGTTCACAATATCAACTGGCTGCGCTTCTGCAACAAGAACGACGATGAAGGACGAGAAGCTGAGCTATTTGCCACCATATGCGGGCAGCTTGTGGAGGAACCTACCAGAATCCCCGATCGAGACGGCGAGTTTGCGAGTCTCCTAGATCTGGTCTTGGCTTCAGACCCTGACTCGTACACTGTATCAGTACAGGCCCCCCTAGGAATATCGGACCACAAATTGATAACAGTCTCTTACCAGTTGGATGTTAAAACGCAGGATTCTCCGATGCCGCGGAAGGTATGGTTGCCGAGAATGCCAGGGCAGCTTCCAAAAAACTCGGAGTGCTTTTCAAAACAAAAAAACTGTATACCCCAGAACAGCTGCTGACTCTTTATAAGGCTCAAATACGCCCTTCCCTCGAGTATTGCTCACATGTCTGGAGCTCTGCACCCAAGCATAGTTTAAAGCTGCTAGATTCTTTACAGAAGAGAGCTATTCGTCTTATCGACAAACCAGAACTGACAAATCGTCTGGATAGTCTGGAGCACAGGAGAAAGGTGGCTGATCCCTGTTTATTCTACCGTTATTATCACGGTAAGTGCTTCTCTGAGCTGGCAGGCCTGATTCCACCCAGGGTTGTTCCGGCAAGAAGGACGCGTCTAGCAGTTGCGGCTCATCAACATCGAGTCCACCTGCCTACCCCAAGGACGTCGCTGTATCGGGACTCATTCATCTGGAGAACATCTTCTTTGTAGAACGGGCTTCCACCTCACATATTTCCCGACGCATACAACCTGCAGCGATTCAAGATAAATGTTTACAAATATCTTCGCGCAAGCACCACTCCAAGAGTGACATAGGACTTTCTTCTTGTGCTTGTGTTTACCATAAAAAAAAAATTGAATACTCTGATGTTTTCTTAGGATTTGGTCGTAATCGAAACACTTTGAAAATGCATCTATTATTACTAGGATTTGTGTGCAACCATTTGAATTAACTAACGGGTCAGCATGATCAATATGCCATGATTCTAGTATATCATTTGGTTTTTCTCCATGCTGCCAAAGACCATGTTGGGGGCCAGTGTGTGATTTCCCCAGTACGGATGCTATACAATTCTTAATATATTTTTTTAAACACTTGCCCATCCTAGACCAAAACAAATGTTCTCGTATTTTCTTTAAACACTTGTCCCAACCAATATGAGAGGATAGGTCATGGTATAAACGCATCATAAGCAAACGCGCGGCCACGGACACGACTCGCCATTGCATCTATTTTTAAGCCTTCTGGCTGGAATAATTTTTTTAGTCACAGGGTTTTTAAATTCCTGTCCCAAGTTTCGCAGTTTCTTGGCTTCATGATATTGATTGAAACGTTTCTGTTTTTTTTGTTTCGACATTTTCTTTCTCACCACCGTCAACTGTGTAGTTTTCAGGCTTTTCAATAGTGGAAGTAATAATGGGGTCATTTATTAATTCATCCTGGTTTCTGCCTTCATCTTCGGCAGTGACGTGTATCCAGTTTTGTTTACGACAACAATGCTTTACATCCGCCATAAAATGAGTCCAGCACACAAGTTTTTCACAAATTTTGTAGGAGCTAAAAACTTCATCTTTACATCTACGCACTTCACATTGTCCAAAAGGTGGGTCGGCGTCTGAATCATAATATGGGGAAGGTGGAGACGATAAGATCCCTTCGTAAACATCGGGCAGGTTAGAGGTTCTGTTTTCGGTCACTTCTTCATTGGCTTTTTGAACTAAACGTTCTCGGAGTAGGCTAAGTGGAAGATCGTCATCAGAAGAGATTTCCGTGCAATGGGAATAATGTTCGGTTGTTACTTTTTTGTCTGAGTCACTCAATAAGATATCTTTTTTAACATCAATTACCTCTCCAAAGTACCATTTACGTTTGAAACGCAATTTTACTCTTAATCTTACTATAATTCTATCACCATCTACTAAACACAGTTCACTTTTTCGAACAACATTTTTTGTTCCATCTTTCTATAAAACTAAAGCATCCATACTGCAAGGTTTAAATCTAAAAAAAAATAGAAATGAAGCCTGAAGTAATTTGTCTATAAAAGCGAAAGTCTGCAGACAAATTAAGTTAAACTGAACTTAAAAATCCATAATTCTTACCTTTTTATGTATATTATTATATTCCATAACTAAGTTATTAACTTTTGATTATTAACAGTGAAAACTACTAACGGTACGATACAGTGTTTTATAGGTTATGTTAAAAAATAATAACAAACCACCACGTAAACCGTCAGATTTGATACTGCTTTAAGAAGCATTTCTTACAAATGGTCGTAAATTAAGTTACGTCTGTTTGTGTGATTTAAAAACGAAATTTTGTTAGATACGCCATTTGTTTTGTTTGCTATAGCCTAGGAGTTTTAGCCAGTGAAGTTACGGCACTTGAGTGAGAACAAACGGCAAGTCGAAGTAAGCTTGAGGGCGGCGTAACTAATTTTTTTAAATATTTGTTAGTTACGACACTCTGTATGGAAGACGACGATATTTGCAAACAAATACTTATTTAACAAAAAATCCAACAAAAATTCAACATCAAACTGGAGTTGCTTACGTATAATATCACTACGCAAAAAATCATAGTTGAGTCACTTATAAATTCATTGGTGCTTAAAATTTTGCATACATATTTGAGTTCGTTATGAGTTCCACTATTTAGTATTTCGGCTACATAATAAGTGAACGATTTCTTTCCAGCAACTTTCACTAAAATGAAGTCTCCTTGTTGAATATCAAAATCTTCAAATCGTATATATTTTGGTCATTTATTAATTCTTCCTCTCTAGCTACTAAGTCCTCAAATGTTTCTTCATCACTACTTGAAGTTGATCTATCATCATATTTAGTCACACTTTTTGGTACATTTTTTAAATTACGTTTTATTTATTTATTTGGTGGCCATATAGGGATACAACAGGCTGAAAGCCCAAAAAGATATCCACAAACTTATCTTAACTTACTTAAATATACAGGGTGTCCCAAAAGTATGCACACACCCAAAAATCTTGGGAAATATAGGCGCTAGAAAAAATCTTTAAATACAAAAGTTTTGGGGAATTAATCGGTGCATCTGATGGTGACCTTAAACTTGACCTTGAGCTTGACCTTCAAGGTTATTTGAAGGTCAAATCGATTTTTTTAAATGAGAACCCCTATTTTTGACACCGGATTCTGAAAGAGCGGAAAATTTTACGTCCGGGTATGTATTGACGTATGAGGTTGAAGTAATCCCGAGAGGTTAAATAGAGGTCAAATAATGACTTCTTAAAAATCTCGCGAGTTCAGTGGTAAAAGAAAACAAATAACGGTCATACCCTAGGTAAGTCTTAACGAGGAACCCAACGGTAACCTTGGACGTTGAACTTCATTTTCAAGGTCATTTGAAGGTCGACCACATTTCTTCAAATGGAAATCCTTATTATTTGACCTCTTGGGATTACTTCAACCTCATACTTTAACATGCTATAATGCAGGTAAAAAAAAACAAACATTTTCATCATATAATGTTTAATTCCATAGTGCAGTATTCTGTCTGCCTCGCTGTATCTAAGGTTTATTTCTTATTGTTAACGTTGAAGGCCATTTCATACTTCCACGAAACACTTCCAGGGCCATTGAAGTAGTTTTTGTAGAAATTTCTCACCTCTTGTGCAGCGGTAGAGGATCTGTTAAATCGTCGTTCACCAAGATCTGGTCTTTCATGTTTTTGTTGATATTCCTGTAGAGCATCTTCAAGCACTCGTTGATTCATTATAATATTCTCTTTGTTAATTATCAAATTATGCAGAAGGCACATGCATTTGATTATTTTCTCAGCTTTTTCTACCTCTGTTTCAATGGCTTTGTAGAGTAATCTCCATTTTGCAGTTAAAATTCCAAATGCGCATTCTATACACCTTCTGCACCGTAACAATCGATAGTTGAAAACGCGCTGTGCTTCGGTCATTTTTCTTTGATTGAATGGATTCATTAAAAAAGACTTTAAAGGGTACACATCGTCACCGACTAGAACAAATGGAACCAGAGCGTCACTGTCATTGATTGCTGAAGGAGCTGGTAACGTTTCAGAGCAATTTTCAAAAAGAGTTGAGATTGGAGAATGCAAGAAAATTAAGGAAAACTGTGGTGCGTCAGGTGCTGCTGCCAAGTCCAAGTGGGTTTATTTTGATTTATTGAGCTTCTTGCTTCCTATGATGAAGCCAAGAGCTACTTCACGAAATCTTCCTACGTCTCAAGTACCAAATACACTGATGGACATGGAATCAGGTGAAATTGATGAAACTCAGAAATCAGGCGAAACTCCTCGATCACAACATGACTTTGACGTCCACACTGAAGATAAAAATGTTGATGAGCCTGAGGAACTTACACAAGTAAAAAAAGCTCCACAACCTACTACCACCTCCTCGACAGAAGAGAGGAAGTTGCTGTGCCCCGGACCAAAGAGAAAGCAAAGCCAAAATATTCAAAACGAGGCACTAAAGTTAGAAAGACGAAAAGTGCAATTGCTGGAATCTTGTTTTTCGGCATCACAACCGACCAGTTCAGCAGAGGATGATGACGACCTATCATTCTCCAAAAGTTTACTTCCTTCGCTCAAACAATTACCACTCCTAAAACAAATGAAATTACGATCAAATATCTGAATTGTGTCATCGCTGAGCTTGAATCACTGCCATTGACAGTTTTACCTCACCCTCCACGAAATTACACAGGATACTACCCCAATCAACCGTATGCATCCAGTTCTTCGGATACATCAAGCTCCATTCTTTCTCCATGCCAACCAGAAAATTCCGAACAAGCAAAATTTCAAAATATCTCAATTACCTTGCGAAACTTAATTTAATTTTTTTACAATTTAATTTGTTAAATAAATAAATAAATAAATAAATAAATAAGTCTTTATTTCCAACGGTCACCCACTTACAGGAAGTGCAGAAAAAAATACAAATCAAAACAATAATAACAGAATAAAAATTAAATGCAAAAAAAACAAAGTAGTAAAGTAAAACGTAAAAAAAAAAATTAGTTAAAACTAATTTAAAGAATAAACAAAAAGAAAAGAAAAATAAAAAAGAACTCAACATACCTTTATGCCACACTTCTAAATAACAAACAGCATTAGACAGGTACTTACAGGTTGTAATACTAGGTTATTGATTGAGTAGCCTCAGCACAGAAGATAGCGTGTCAACAAATAGATCTATGTTGTAGTTACAAAGCGTATTAAACAAATTACATATGTAAAAAATCGGAGCTCTCTTGAAAATATTATTTAATGCTCTGTTGCAATAAAAAGTGCGAGAATTTCTGGAGTTTATCCTTGGGACAATGTACCAAATCTGATTTAGGAGTGAAATGCAGTCTATTTTGTTGTTTACTAGCTTATATAAGAAAGTTATAGCCGTTGTCACACGACGATCGAGTAAGGTTTTCATATTGAACCGTCCAAGCATGACATTTTGGCAAGTGCCTCTGGCTGGATAAACGCCATCTTCCCTATAGTGCAAATACTTTATAAACCTGCGTTGTATATATTCAACGTTTTTGATTTCAGTTTCATATATTGGATGCCATATAAGTGACGCATACTCGAGTCTTGAGCGTACAAAAGATTGATATAATAATAGTACCACGTTGGTATCGTTAAAATTACGACAATTTCTAATAATAAACCCCAAAGACCTGGATGATGATAGTACAATATTCTGAATGTGGCTTTTAAAGTCAAAATTTGCATCAAACGTTACACCCAAATCCTTGATTTCATGGCATCTTGTTAAAGGAAGATTCTGTATATGGTAATCATATTGTATAGAAGTTTTATTTCTACAATAGGAAACAAGAAAACATTTTGATACATTAAGAAAAAGTCTGTTATTCTGACACCAGCTATTAATACTATTTAATACTTCTTGAAGATGTTGGCAGTCGGCTAGACAGTTAATTTTAGTGTAAATTTTCAGATCGTCGGCAAAAAGCAATTTATAACGAGAGATGATTAATGCGAGATCGTTAATAAACAATATAAACAACAAAGGACCCAAATTTGCTCCCTGGGGAACTTCAGATTTCACTATATATTGAGAAGAACGAAAGCCGTCGATCTCGACAAACTGCCTATGCCCATTGAGATACGAGGAAAGAAAATTTAAGAGACCTGTGGAACAGCCCAGATAATCCAGTTTTTTTAATAAAATTCTGAGATCTACCTGATCAAACGCCTTCTGAAAGTCCATGTAAAGGACATCTACCTGACCTCTAGCATTAAGCGCCTGACACACATATTCAGAAAGACAGCTCAGGTTTGTGACACATGATCTCTGCTCCACAAACCCGTGCTGATCGATAGAGATGAAAGATTTAACTTGATTGTACAGTTGTTTATGAATGCAAATTTCAAAGAGCTTGGAAAAATTGCATAAAATAGATATAGGTCTATAATTTCGAAGCTCCGACTTATCGCCCTTTTTAAAAATTGGTATGACTCGCGCTATCTTCCAGCAAGAAGGAAATATACCTGTGCGTATGCAGAGGTTAAAAATGTAAGTCAATGGTTTCGCCAATGCCGCAATACAGTCTTTCACTATGAAGCTCGGAATAAAGTCTGTACCGCAAGTTGACTTGTTTTTAAGTTTTTTGGAGGCTTCAATAATATCAGACTCATTTAAATAATTTAAAGTTACATCACTTTGACAATGTTTTAGTGTAGATGAAGTAAAGTTGTTAGCGTCAGACTCAATGTAAACACTCTGAAAAAAATTGGCGAAAGCATCAACTATCGATTGTGGATTCGAAAACTCATCGGTACCATCCCCTATAATACCCGGTATTCTAGAATCGCCCTTCCTCATTTGAATGTACCTCCAAAACTCAGAACTATCCCTGCAAATATTCGTTTCTATATTACGTAAATAGTTATTATATGCGTTTGTTTTTAATGTTTTGAGAGTAGTTCGTATGTTTTTAAATTTATCATAATGGTAGATTGTATTATATCTTTTATAATTCTTGTGGGCTGATTCTTTACTTTTAATTAACTGTATGATCTCTGAGGTAAACCAGGGAGGATACCGACGCCTTCGATCCTTCCTCAAAGGTACAGTGTTCTGAAACATAACGTTAAGAGAGTTATATAAATGGTCACAGGCTTCGTTGACACCCAAACACTTAAACAATTGTTCCCAATTTGCATGCAATATTGAATCGTATAATAATGGAAAATTGGCCCTTCGAAAATTGAACGTCTTGGGTGCATTTCTGCATAGTTCAAATGATGGTGATTTTTCGATTTTTAAGTTATTAACATAGACGAGTAGCGGGGGGTGATATTGATCAACCCTCGAAATCGGCATGTCTGATTCTATGACCGTACAGTCAACATTCGAAATTACCAAATCCAGGGTTCGGTCAATAATATTTTTGACATTGTTTAATTGCTTTAGATCTAAAATATTTAGAAAATAATTAATAAGTGCACATTTATTATCAAGTTCACTAATACCAAAGAGAGGTACGTTGAAATCACCCAAGACAATCAACTTCTGGTTTAAAACTGCATCATGCAGGCATAGTGCCTCAATAAAATTTTCCAGATAATCATAGGATAAAGACGACATAAGATAAATTATAATTACACCAATACGAAAATGAGAGTTAATATTTAGTCTACACCCTACAATATCTATTAATGCAAAATGTTGATTTATATGGTAAAAGTCAATAGGCACAGCCCTGAGTTCCCCTTTGATGGCCAAGAGTACACCCCCGCCCCTTGCGACACTATGAGACTCGAAGTTACGGTCGGCGCGATAGACGTCATAATAAGTTGGAAACAGTTCAGAACTTGAGATGTCGTCTTTTAACCACGTTTCAGTAAATCCCACAATGTCACAAAAACCCGTAGATAATGAGTTATAAATTTCATGAGTTTTACTATTACAGCCTCTAGAGTTTTGATAGTATAATATAAGATCTTTGCTTAAATTCGTATCGGAAGGGGGTGACCTTATGAGTTTAAAGATACAATTCTAGGAATTCCTAGTACATATTTAATTGTAAGATCATGTTCACCCTGATCTACCCTAGCATTAAGTTGCCCCTTCACATCTTTATAATAACTAATTTGTTTGGGAGTTTTATCGTGAGATATAGTTACATTTTTATAATATTGCGAATCACGAAGTTTTTTGCTGTTTTTTATTAGTTTATGGATCGTATCTTCTCCTGGGAGTGACACTTTAATTGGTCGCGGTGTGTTTCTTCCAGGATCATATTTGCCCAACCTGTGCATATCGAAATCATTGATCTGAGTGTCGGGAGTGATTGTCTTCATTATATTCTTAATATCCTCTCGTTCTTTGCGAATTCTTTGTTCTTTATTTTCATTAGACGAGGGTTCCTTTAGATTAAATGTGATCAAATTTCTCTTACGGATATTACGCTCGTTGACCTCCGAAATAATTTCCTCAAACTGGGCTGGTACAATGCTTGTAGGAGCGCCACTATTGGTTGAACTGAGTTCTCGCAATTTACTTTCGAGCTCAGTAATTTTGGCCATAAGTTTGGATGTTTTTTCTTGAATGATAGATTTAAAATTAGACAGATTTTCCATTCGGGTCTCACAGCGAGCGCAGACAAATGTCAAGGCCCGTGCTCTTTTCCTCGTAATGCGGGTATAGTCATCGGTTGATAGCCCGGCGCAGGACGCGTGCATGGTGCCTTTGCAGGCATCGCACTGAATTGCGTTGCGTGCCTCAACACGGCTGGTGCAGTTTGCGCAGTCCATGTATTCTACCGCTCGAGTAGATCGATTATTTGGAGCAAAAGAAAAATTGTGCACAGCGGCAACTCTGCCCGGTGCTCGGACGCAAGGATCCTGGCAGCAGTTCTTAGCTCGTCAAGTACAAAGTTCAGTCGGCGGATTATGCAGTGTGTTATAAGGTAAAAATATGTGTTAAAAGATTAGTTTATTGCCTATTTACCATCGAATTCCACAGCTGTATGATGATTTCTTGAAGATTATGCAGTCGGTAATATTAAATTCATCAATTAAAGCAGTAAATCGATGATATTAACCAGGAGAAATTTATAAACAATACTTTACGATTTGTTGCCGCGTTGCCACCGCTGTTGAAATAAATTGAAAAAAAAATTTGTTGAAATAAATATGTTCTAACTTACGTATTGCCGAAATTGTATTAGACTCGGTATTAAAGTAACTTACCTCAACAAAATCGACAGTTTTTCTGCTGGCTCTATATGATTTCTGAAGTTACTCCACTTCTGTATGTCCCCTTTTATGTGTGACAAGATGTAGTCAAACGTTTCAACGGTCATTCTGTGATATTTTTTAAATTTGTCTGGATAACCACGCATAGGTAAGCAGGTTAAGTAGTATTCGCTTTGCCTGTGGTCTTCATTAGACTCATGAACCTACTTTCTCGTGGGTTTATTGAGTAGTAAATTTTGGTCCATTAATATTAAATCAAAAAGTTCCTCGTTCATTTTTAAATTCAGATAATCACAACTGGGGCAAAAACTTCCTTTCTCGTCGAGAGCTCACAGTGTGCTGCATCCTGAAACCACTTGCAGTGTAGGAGCGCAGGGTCTGGTCGGGATGTGTCTGGTCTGGTCTGATTTGGCCGGGTTGGCTGACCAGATCCCATCTGCCTCCAATGTAGGAGCAGCCTAACTTATCTTTAACGTTGAGTACATCATTTTTGTTAGTTCATATTTATTTTTGGTAACTTGAGAGCACTTGACGGGTACACTTTATAATGAGATAGGATAATAATTAACACATTATAATCATTCTATTTCCTATTTATTCACATCTCCAAAGTGCTAATCTAGCACTAACTAAATAACCAACAGCCATCAATTGTTATATACCTCATAACACAAAAAAAAACAAATATATGCTGTTTTTCCTTGTTACACTTCAGATATTTCTTACCTATTTGGGAACATCTAGAAAAACAAAATTCAGATAAATGCAAATAAATTAAAATAAACTTCTGAAAGTATTATTAAAATAAAATTATTCAGCTCATGGCAGGGACATCGGAACATAGGTCTAAACAATCTTGTACGAGTTGCATCTAAAAGTTTTAATAACAATGAGAGAGATGAAATGGGCAAAGTTTATAAAATATAATACATTTTGTAAACTTTGACATTAGATTTTCCAGTTTCCATCCATTTTTCATTAGGAATTTTTTTTTTAAATATATAATATGTAATGTTTCATTTATACTGTTGTAGTAATTAACTTCAACTTTCCTACAATTAATGTGAGTACTGTATATATAATCTATTTGTTTCGAAGCCTTAAAAAACCCATTAAGTAAATATAAAAACAAGATTTGAGTTCACCCACTTTTCCTTATTTCCTTTAACGCCCAATACGAATCTACTTCTCTCTTTACACTTTTACTAACATTGTAAATATCCATAACTGCTGTTAAACCCTAAATCAAGTTTAAAGCTACTTTTTCTTTTTTCCAGGTACGAATTCCATCGTCGTGGGTTGAGGCAATAGGTTAAAATACTTATACTACCCAATATTGTTAGGGTATAAGCATCATTGTCACTAATTGCAAGAAGTAAGTGAAGTTACTTGAAGAAAAAGTGATGGTAAATAATATTAGATTAAGTTTACGTAAACACAGCCAAAACGGTCTATATATATTTGACACCTGGTTTTTGTCGCGATGTCAGCGAGTGCACACGTCTGTGCTCGTTGCGCCGATAATTTTATCGTGATTTCAAAGTTGGTTTCTTGCAAATTTTGTAGTAAGGTAGAATTATCATTTTCAATGCGTACAATTGAAAGACCATTTGTATAAAACAATTAGAGTCAAATTTTCCCAAGTGGGCCACTCAAAAGTGAGTTTTGGATTTCCATGTACCTTTCGATTTCAAATGATAGTTCAAGGGACGAAAAATGATGCCTTTAAGTAGTTTTGCAAAATATACATTTTTTTATTAGTTATAAGCAATTGAAATTTTTTAACAAAGTTTTTTATTTTGACAATATCTTGGTTGATAGTTGAAAAAAGTGAGTAATCATACATTCTTCACGTTCTAAAATATTTTACGCATCAAGTGAATCATAGGCTTTGTAAATTTAATGGTTTATTTATCACAAAAATTAATTTTATAATAAACAAATACAAAATTTTACATGTTCTCATATGTTTATATAAAAATTAAAAAAGAACATTGTTCAGATAATGAACATTTAAGCAGAAGAAAATTTTTGCTAAGTATGAATAGGCAAATACGCCAAGCGTTTGTTTATTGACATTCGAGCGCTCGAATCCCCTTATATACAGACGCATTATGTGTTGCGGTCTAGACTAACGCAAGTCACTTAATTCCAATATTCTACGCAAAATCCGAATACTTAAATACAGTTTTACACTGTCTTTGATTTGCTGAATATCACTTTTTGTGCAAAGTGAGAAAATTTTACATTTTACTTACTAATTCCTTTATTTGTACTTTTTAATAGTGTACTTAAGCGAAGTCTAGCCAAAGGTTAATCTACTTAACCTATTTAAAAAATGTAAGCAAAATTATTTTAGATAGCACAACAGAATCATTAACATTTATAATGGTAACACTAATAGTAATATAAAAATAAACAGATATACACCCATTGGATTACAAAAAATGATAAAATAAGAAATACCTACAGATAGTTCATCTGTTCTGTTTTGCTAAAAAATGCAGCTTTAGCTTTTTCTTGAAACCCACTACTGACATCTCTTTTATAAGATTCGAAACAAGGTCACTGTAAGTATAATAATTAAAACCTGTGAGCATCATTTAAATAATTTTATAATTTTTAATACGTTAAATAAATTCAAAATAGTCCAAAATAATCAAAATAAATCATAAAAATAGAATAAACACCTTGTAAAATAACTGGGCGCTTGGGCGACTCCAAAGTAGAGATGGTGACGTGTAGACCTGAAATAATAAAAGTAACCTGAGCACACTTATTCCCGTAAAATTAATTAATAATAAAAATATTAAGCAAAACTCATTAATATGAATAATATGAATTAATATGTTTTAAACTTGCTCAGTGATTTTACTTTTACGATAACCATTTAATTCATGTTCACCAACATTTAACCACTTAACTTAAATATCCCAAAATTCATTATTCACCCATTTATTATTTTTATCCGATTGTTAAATGTCCCAGTAACGACAACGTACTGATATTGAATGATATACAATCGTTCAATATGCCAAAACGTGAGCACTACATTACTCACAAACCGTAGCCAAAATGCTACCAAAAACATTATCATAAAACATGAGATTGAGACAGCAATCTCCGATCTAGACCACTTGACGATAACACTTTTTGTACTGAGGGGTGCAATAGACACCAAAACGCGAGGGTTCTCTCCAAATACAAAGCCTTGTTAAATACAACGAGCTGTGCAATGGTCCCAGACCAGCTCAGTATCTTAACAAGAAACAATAAACAATCATCACAACAACACAAGCAAGACAAACAACAATCGGTCATTAAAATATTTCATTAATCACATTTTTAAATAAAAAGGTAAAATATCGGTGTAATCAATAAGATACAAATAAGCATACTCTGTGATAACACTCACCCTTTTATTGTAGTAAAACACTACATTAAACCAACACAGCTTATTTCACGTCGCAACATCCTTTATTGTTTTTATAAAATAACTTCACTCTTTAGTGACCAAAACTCAAATGAATTTTATAAACCAAATATTTATCTCACTCTTTTATCGAAACCCATAAAAATAATTCCCGAGGGGAAACGCTAAGTATAAACCGTATTTGGTTACTTACGGTACCGCTGAGCAAGCTTTAGTTTTGTAAATATCCTGGACCTCTTTTCGGTCAGACCGATAAATTTCATCTTAATGACTAAGAAAAATATTTCAATTCTTTAGAAAATAAACAGGGTCTTACATAAGTTGCCACAATATTATACAGAAAACTACGACGAAAGAAGACTGTTTGAACTCTAGGAATTGAAAACTTATCACGTTGATGGACACTCAAAAAACGGGTTTCAAGGTAAAAAAAAGCACCTGTACTTTTAATCATTTTTGAAATAGTGATTATAAATACTTTAGAAAAAATTTATTTTTTATATTTTTTAAATTTTTTGTTTGTTTTGAAAAAAAGGGCCGACGAGCATAGACGTCATGCTCCATGACACATGACTTTTGTTTCATATGGGCATTGACGGCTATTGCCGTCCACCATAACAAACACAAGGGTTTGAAAATATTTATTGAAAACATAGTAGAACAGTACAGAATCGCTTAATTCAATATTGAAACGTAAAAATGAAATGTAAAAAAGAAAATTTATTTATGCCACATCTCAAAACATGTCCCTGGACAGAGTGGAGGCATGTCTATACAAATTTTGCAACGCAATGAGCAGTGGCGAAGCGTGAACTTTTTTTTCGGGTAGACAAACAATAAAAATCGTTAATTAGAAAAAAATGTCTATTCAATATTATTAACTTTAATGAAATAAAAAATGAAAGCGAATGAAATATTAATTCAAAGAGAAAAATTATGTAGTGATATAAAAAATAAATAAATAATTAGTACTAGCATAAAAAGATAGATAGATAAAAATAAATACTACTTACAAAAAAACACAACTAAAATACAATTGTCAATATCGAACAGTCGTTCATAAATAACCACCAAAAAACCTTTTCTATACACCCAAAAATAAAAATACTAATTATTAAATTACTATAGCACGCGAAGATGTTTTGCGGCCGACCAGATCAAGCGTGTCCATAAACAATAACCATCAACAGCATAATAAAATAGCTGGTCGACTTCGATAGACAAAAGCTCGACTGTCTTCCCCGTGAGTAAATTTTGCATACGTCTGAATTTGGCTGAATGCTGATGCGGCCGAACCTCTGTAGCCTGCTTGATTCGTATTTGGTTCGATTAGATGCTCCAAATTTCGGAAGACAAATATCAATGTGTCTTCCTGGGGCTCTTATACATCAATTGGGTGTCAGCCCTGTATTTTTATCTTAATCGGTGCGGCAGGCGGGGCGCGCCTTCGGATTAATCATGTTTAGATACTATATAATAATAGTAAGGATAGCGACTACGTTCTGTGTTAATTTTTTTTTTAATTTTAATTCAACAATTAGATGAAATAATTACGTGATAAATTAATGACAAATAACTGGATAATTTTGGGTAGACAGTGTCTACCTTATCTACTTGTACGCTTCGCTACTAGCAATGAGGTCTCCTTTCTGATTTTATTCTTGCTGCAGTTTCTGCACCGTAGATAGTACTTTCCTTTTTTCTTAAAATTTTCCGGAATGGGAATATCTTCCAAAAAATGTTGTTCTGTTTCTTTGCCTGATTTTGACACCCGTTTTCTTTTTCTAGAAGGTTTCGATATCCCAAAATCTCTTCCGTCTAAAGCGTCAGTGGTTGATAATCCCAGAAGACTTTTTATTATCGAGTGTCGGTAGTTCAATAGATCCAAATTGGAATTGACATATTTTTTATGAAGAAAATAGGCATTCCAAATGCACAAATCCAAAATATGAAAAATAACTTTTTTTGGCCATCTTATTGTTTTCGCGAAAAAGAATAGTAGCTGATCATTTGATCAGCTCTATCAATACCAGACATATTGTCATTGTATGCTGCAATTTCTATAGGTTTGTTTCGGGATTGGCCATATCGGTTTTGTACCTCAATTTGTTTGGGTGTGTAGCCAGTCGTAAGTGTAAGAACCTCCTGTTTATCCTTCTACTTAGACACATACACATCACCTTTGCGACTCCAAATGTGTTCTCTTTTTTTTATTTTTTTGCCGATGATGTGCTTCGGATTTCCACGTTTATTACTTTATTACTTCATAAAGTCCCAATAGTGTGCGTTTTGAAGTCTGTGAGTAACTCTTCAGAAAGAGCTACACTGTTATAAAAATTGTCCATGTATAAATGTTGGCCTTTATTTAGGTAAGGCATCATGAGACGTTTCACCAAAGCAGTAATTTTTGGTTCCGTTCGTGCATCATCATCTCCTGTTTTTCCTCTATAAATTGCTAAATTTAGTACATATCCATCACTGCTACAAAGCTCATAAAATTTGATTCCATATCTAGATTTTTTATTCTTGATATATACACGAAATTTCAGTCTTTCGCGAAATAATAAAAGCGATTCGTCTAGTGACAAAGCTTCTTGGGGATAGAAAGCGTTTTGTGAATTTTTTATAAAAAGCTCTACGAGAGCGCTTATTTTATATAAATTATTATTTTGCTCTTATATTATCTTGCATCATTTTTTGCACAGTTCAAACACCGAAGTATTTGCTCAAATCTACGTCCAGACATTGTGGCGGGAAATATAGGATGATAATACATAGGGTCATAGGACGACATGTGTCTAATTTCTCGTCATTTTACGTGCGCAACCAATAAACAAAGCCCAAAAAACTTCTTTAGTTCCACTAAAGTAATTTCTCTAAAAGATTTAAAACGCTCGTACCTTCTTTTAGGTCGATTTGCATTAAATAACTTTCTACCATATTCATTAGTTTTTTCCAATAGTAAGTTCCAAATTTCTTCAGACCACAATACCTGAAAAGTCTGAAGTGGATCAAAATCATCCAATGACTGCTTTGGCCCAGATTGACTATTATCGAACATAAAATCAATATTTTCTTTAACAGTACCACTCTATTCTTTATCGTCCCCTATACCCTCACTGTCATCTTGAGCTGAAAAAAAATATATGACGGATAATGAAATTTGCGATTTACAAAGAAACCTACTTTCTGCGGTTCTACGGTCGTCCTTACTATCTTCATTTGACGGATTGTGATTTCTCAAGGCCTCATTTGATATATCCGACAATGCATCGGCCTCCAAAACATCCAGGTGACCGTCTAAAAAATACTAAATTAGCTGTCACAATAAAAACATACCATAAGGACAAAACCTACCCCTCACTACGTTCGCTTCCGAGTACGAATCACTCAACTCATAATTTGGATCCCGAACAGAATCATCATCGTCTTCACTAAAACTCTCCCTCTGCTTAAATTTCTCCCTTGATAAATTTGAATTACTGTCATCGCCGTCATCAATGTAATTATCGTCATCACTAGAAATTTCGTCGTACCACTCCAGAAGTTGTTTTTTAAGTTTTTCGTCCATTTCTATGGAATGCACATGCTCTGGTACTTACACACAAATAATAAAACACAAATAATTTAAATCCAAACAACGTAAAAATATAGCACAATATGTCCACCAGTAGACTTTGCATACACAAAAAAACAACATACAAGCCAAACGTAAGATACGAGGGCGGGTCAATAAATCCGTGACTTTTTGGATAAAAGACAGGTTTTTATATAAAAAGTTACTTTATTTTTTCTCCTTTGCCTCCTTTGTCTCCTTTGAGTTCTATACACTTAGTCCAACGTTTCTCCAATTTTTTTATTTCTTCGGAAAAATATGATTTGTCGAGGTCATCAAAATAGGCATTTGTTTGAGAGATAATTTCGTCGTTGGAGTCAAATCTCTTTCCGCCGAGCCATTTCTTTAAGTTTGGGAATAGGAAATAGTCACTGGGGGCTAAATCTGGAGAATAGGGCAGATGAGGAAGTAATTCGTAGCCTAATTCATGGATTTTTGCCATGGAAACTGCACATGTGTGGACCCTTGCATTTTCCTGGTGGAAAAGAACTTTTTTTTGGCCAAATGTGGTCTTTTTTCTTTCAGTTCCTCATTGAATCTATCCAATAAGTTGGTATAATATTCTCCATTGATTGTTTTCCCCTTTTGAAGATGTGGATTATACCGCGTGCATCCCAAAAAACAGTCGCCATGACTTTATTGGCTGACAAACCCACCTTTGTCTTCTTGGGCGCCAATTCACCCCGAGAAATCCACTGTTTTGACTGCTGTTTGGTCTCCGGCGTGTTGTGGTGGATCCACGTTTCGTCCACGGTAACGAAACGACGCAAAAATTCATCCATATTGCGGTTGAATAACGCCAAACACTCCTGGGAAATTGTCACACGCTTGTGTTTGTGGTCGATTGTGAGCAAACACGGCACCCATCTTGCGGAAAGCTTTCTCATACACAAATGATCATTCAAAATTGAAACTACTGAACCATGTGAGATGCCTATGGCTTCCACAATCTCTCTCACTTTCAATCTCCGATCGGTTAAAACCATATCGTGAATTTTTTCGATTGTTTTGGATGTAGAGACCTCGACTAGGCGTCCAGAACGTTCGGCATCTTCCGTGCTTGTACGGCCACATCGAAATTCAGTAAACCACTTCTTTACCATGGAAATGGATGGTGCAGAATCCCTATAATATTTATCAAACTTAGCCTTGGTTTGAGTGATGGTTTTTTTCCGTAAAAAATAATGCTTAATGAGCACACAAAATTCACTTTTTTCCATTTTCTTCTCAAAACGAGTGGTAGTCTGCTATCAACAGCTGTCAAGCACAAACTTAATGACGCAGCTTGTTCAAATTTTGACAGGCGTCAACTGACAGTTCTCTGTTGAGAGGAGCAGAGTTGCCATTTCCACTAAAGGGCAGGAAATTCAAAAAGTCACGGACTTATTGATCCGCCCTCGTATTACCTACCACACGAAAATACACCGCAAGAAAGAAAAACAATATCCCAGTTTGACCGATAATAATAAACCGCGTGCATGTGCATAAGTTACCGCGCAGAATTCCCACCAAATTACACGGCGAGGTGGGAGCAAAGTCACTCACGATCACAAACGGATTTCGCCAAAAAAAGCAAACCAATCAACTTCTTTTAAAAAAATTTGCATGTCTAGTTGGACACTACTAATACATTTATATGAAAATACGACGGGGAACCACGTCGATATAAGCATAAATAAGTGGAAGACGGGATCACCCGTCCAATTTTCAAAGTGCCCACTGACGCGTTTTAGGCAAAGATAGGACTGCCCGTCGGTGTCCGTCAACGTGTTATTTATAAATCTTAGATTTGCTTCATGTAAATTTTTCCGAAAAGTAAGTTTTTGCGGAGTTAGGGAGGAGTAAACGACGCTAGCAGTCTATGCACAAAAACCGCCAATTGCAAAGAGAATAGATTTTCCACGCGCAGCCAACTAAGTTCACATAGCCTTGCAGAGACTCTATCATACTTTGTCAGTTCATAAATAAATTTGCAGCATTGATTTTGCAGCTTTTGCAAACGGTACGCAGTGATTTTGTCTAAACATGGAAAATAAACAATATTGCAGTAATTCATAATAAGTAGTACTAAAGACTCATATCATTTTTTACTTACTCTAAAATTAATTATATCTCTGTTTGCATACAATGGCTTTAAAGAATAGAGTATAATTCATTTCATTCATTAATAAAGTAATTCATCATCCAAAAGCAATCCAAGATTTTTTGCACATTTAATCATAGTTAGCTGATTACCTCCCACAAAAAGCTCTAACCCTTCGCCGGTCGCGCAGCGGTACTCCATGCCGCAATTTAACTTTAATACATGTTTATTTCCATATATTTGGCCTACGCCGCTGGCTGTTTAGGTATGCCACCATGTGTATTTTTAGAAGCGCCTGCCTCGCACGCATTTTATTAGTGTGATTCTGTTAGTGCTAGTGAGAACGTCAAACTAATCAGAGATGATCAGCGGTATTCCGTGCCGCAACGCGACCGGTCACGTAAGTAAAATTTAAAATAACATCTTTTATATTTGCATAAAAAAAAATGTTTGTACATTATTTAGGGATAGAAGAGCCTCCACCAAACCACTTACTGAGAAAGAGTTACAGAGAATAGCCGAAAACTTATCTGATATTGAGGATGATATTGTCGACTTTGAGAGGAGGAAGTAAGTGAAGAAGATTGCTATAACAGTGAATTGGAACAGTCCGCTGATGAATTTTCCGAAGAAACTGAATCCTTTTTCAGGCCCAATGAGAGTGAACGTTTTTATATTGGGAAAAATGAAGAGACGATTTGAAAAAGTACTCCTGTAATTCAAGGTAATAAAACCAAGGCTAAAAATATTATCAAAGTTTTACCTGGATCAAAAGGTGCGGCCAAAAATGTGTCAAAACCATTAGATTCGTTTTTTCTGTTTTTGACTAGGGATATGGTAGATCATATCGTACTATGCACTAATATTTATATCAAAAATAAACGTGATAATTTTATACGAGACCGAGATTGTAAGTTAACTTCTTCCGAAGAAATGTTGGCATTATTTGGAGCACTTTTCATAATTTTCATAAAAAAAGGAAACCACGTAAATGTTGAAGAACTTTGGGCCAAAGATGAGACAGGAATGATTCTGTTAAGAGCATTATTCAGTTATAAAAGATTTTTGTTTCTTCTTCGTGCCCTTCGTTTCGATGATATAACAACAAGAAAAGAACGCGAGAAATTTGATAAATTAGCAGCGATAAGAAAGATATTTGAGGATTTTGTCAAAAATTACTTGAAAAGTTATAGTTTGGGTGAGTTTATTACAATTGACGAAATGTTACATCCATTTCGAGGATGATGCGGATTTGTTCAGTATATGTCACTAAAACCTGCCAAATATGGCATCAAATTCTATGCTCTTTGTGACAGTAAAACGTACTACACTTGGAAATTTGAAATATATTGTGGATTACAACGGGAGGGACCTTTCAAAACTTCAAACAAACCATTCAATATTGTTCAAAGGCTAGTAGAACCAATAAAAAACACTAAAAGAAATTTAACAACAGATAATTATTACACTAGCTATGAATTGGCACAGTATCTTTTAAATAATGGCATAACTTTAACTGGTACAGTAAAAAAAATAAAAGGGAATTACCGCCTGAATTCCTACCGAGCATGTCGCGTACAGTTGGAACGTCTATGTTTGGATTCCAATTTGATGTCACTTTCGTATCCCATGTTGCTAAAAAAAATAAAGCTGTAATTTTGCTGTCCACCATGCATGACAACGATGAAACACAAAACCAGAAATAATATTACATTATAACAGAACAAAAATGCTCCTCGTATACAATACAAAGAATCCTTTTGAAATGCCTTTAGCAATTTTCTTTAGAATTTTAGATATTTCAGGAATCAACTCCGAATTATAATCAATAATAATAGACCAGCAGATACGCCGCCAAGACGAGGAAAGTATCTGACCTCTCTAAGTTTATCCCTCATGGAAAATTATCTTAAGAAACACTCGAAGATAGAAACACTTCTTAAGGATATTAGGGAGTTCTTATCTCGCTATAATACTCCTATTGAAGTCCCTATGGCACTAAAAAAAAATCGGGCTGGTCGTTGTCATATATGCAGCGCACACAAAAATAACAAAACAACAGTTACTTGTGGTCAATGCAAAAGTTTTGTTTGTAAATCACACAGTGAAAAATCGGTGCAATGTAATAGTTGTCTTTTTCCACCAATGGAGGAAGATTAGTTTAAAACAAGACTTATAAGTGATAATTACATTCCTTTTTTGTATAACGTTTAGTTGTACAAATGTATTTTTGATATTTTGTTAATGGGAAATCTCTTAATTTTTGTTGTATTTATTTTGAGTTATAAAATTTATTTTATAAATAAAGCCTTTACTACGATTAGAGTTGTTTCATTTTGTATGTATTTTTCAATTAAAACTTATTTTGCCAGTGAGGCTACAACTATTTTACTTGTGGAATAGAGTACCGCGGAGCGACCGCTCATGGCTTTTTCAATGGCGCGCCGCCGCAGGGTTAAACCGTCCAATGCAACTGTTTTTTTGTTCTTAGAGGTAAAGCACATAACACAACACTTTGAACGATTCAGTTTTAAATTATTTTGAGAGGAAAAGAAGGAAATTCTAGAAAGATCGTCGTTTATTTTATTTGATGCCTCCAATACACATTCAGCTTTAAAAGAATGATAAATTCGCATATCATCTGCGAACCTCTGGATCTGGCAGTATTTTACAACTTTAAACAAATCAGAAACGTACATCAGAATTAAGAGAGGTCCCAAAACAGCTCCCTAAGGTATTCCAGATGTTATATATTTGGTATTTGAAAAAGTCCGATCTTCCAATATCACCATTTTCCTTCTGTTGGATAAGTAGGATCTAAAAAACATTTGAGAAACATTATCAAAGCCATAATAAGCGAATTTTGCTAAAAGCAAATGATGATCTAAGGTGTCAAATGCTTTGGAAAAGTCAAGCATTATAAGTGCTGTGGAGTCACCTTTATCCATTGCAGAAATTATCTCTTGGGTAACGTTTAGTAAGACAGATGTCATGCTATGTTGTTTTCTAAACCCAGATTGTTTATGTGGAATAATATTATTGGAGGTGAGAAAGTCATAAATTTGCAGCTGTATAAACTTTTCCAAAACTTTAGCGATGACCGGGATAATTGAAATTGGTCTAAGGTCGCAGAAATTAGTCGGATTAATAATTTTAGCCAAAGGTGTTAAAAGAGCAGTGTTCCACATACCAGGGAAATACCCAGTTTCTAGGGAACAGTTTATAATATGCGTAATATGTGGAAATAGCTTTGGAATACAGTATTGCAACATTGACGCTGATATTGAATCACAATCGTGTCCATTTGATTTTAAGTTTAAGACTATTTTAGAAATTTCCTCAACTTTGGCTAATCGAAATGAAAAAGTTAGATCATGCTTAAACTGCTTATTTTAAAAATTAGCAGCTTGCGGGCAACTACCTAACGGGCTATAAATTGAAGCAAAATAGTCATTAATTTTTTCCTAATCATTCCCACCACAAGATTACGCATCTGTCTATAATATGCCCAATCCGCCAAATTCTTAGACTTTTTAAAACTTGACAATGCCTTATTTTTTTTTCTTTTATAAAAAGGTGCATATTTGCAGTTATTATCCACGGGGTATAAGACTTATAGGGTATAATAGGGTATAAGAAAATTTTGACATCGTAAAGGGTGCATGCCTATCAAATAATGAGCAAATATTATTAGTAAGATACTGAATTTTTTCGTCTAGATTATTGATATAGTACACATTATCCCACACAACTTTATTCAGGTCCTTATAAAAATCATCTTTATTAAAATGTTTAAAATTACGATACAGTGTTGCGTTTTTGTCTCCCTACTCCGTGTGTTGTCGTGCACGTATAAAACTACCCGTTTTAAGGCCTCGACGTTCGTTAAAGGGAAATAAAACTAAATAATTAGCTTCATAACCACTTTACTTGATATCAGCCGTCAAAAAATCTACTAAATAAAAAAGGCGACAAATCTACTAATTATCGGTAAAATATTTATGAAAGAACACCGGCGTAAATCCGAAAATTATCAAATTAAAAGTTATCAATCGGAGCCCGTTTTTTCCCGTTTTTTCACATGCACACCTAACTCCATTGCAGTTTGACTCAAAATGTAGGTTCGCTGCGATCCCGTATCAATGAGTGCTCTAACACTTTTTTTTCCATTCAAACCCTTCAAGGTTACGCGCAAAGTTTGCAAAAACACGTGGGTTGACGTCTGATTAGTTAAAGTTTGTTCTCTAGTCAGAGATTAGGTATTCTTTGGATGGCTACTCTCTTGTGCCTTTGAATCGACTTTATTCACTGCTAAATCTGGACACATTAACGTCACGTGCGACTGACTGCAAACAACACACCGCATGCGTCCTCTACATCGAGTTGTATGATGGCCTATTTTCAAGCATCGGTAACAGGCCCTCTTTTTTACTAAAATATCCCTCTTTTGAGATACAGACATTTTCTGCGCCTTGAAACAGCTGTCACTTTCATGTGGACCATCACAAAAAACACAACGTGCAGCTTCACAACTCATAAGGCTAGCAGCTGTAGCCACTGTAGCGCCAGGAAACGCCTTTTTTACCAACGACCTACTTTTTGCTATAAATTTGACACCAGTATCCTGCGAAGAGTCCTTTAGTTTCATGCCCTCGATCCCAAAACCCTCAGCTGCCAGGCTAATGCGTTGTTCATGTTCTACCTCCTGTTTAAGAAAACTCATAATATTTTTCAATTTCTCTTCGAGACTTGAAGTAGAGCTGTTAAACGTAGGACGTTGCCACACCCTCAACAATTCATTGGGCAGACAAGACTCAATCAGTGGGAATAAAATAGCAGCACACCTATCCGAAGTAATGCCCAAAGTTTCTAGAGCACGCAGCTGGGTTTCGAGCCTGTCGTATAACAAACTAACGTCGACCTCTTGCGATGTAGCATTAGATAAGATGAGCTTTAATAATTCCCTAACGTAGACTTCGATTTGCAGATCTTGTCGGCCAAATCTACTTAGCATACTCTCAATGATCTTGGCGTAGTTCTCAGACATAGCGGGATAACTCTCCACCAGTTGTCGCGCCCGACTTTCAAATACAGTGGCTTGACGTAAATATTCGATTTTGTCACAACTTTCAATCGAACTGTCTTAGTGTATTTTTTTAAATTGAGCCCAAAAACCTAACCAGCCCTTGTCCCCGTCATATGGATTAAATTTTATTCTAGGCAATTTAAATTTACGCATATTACCTGAATTTTCTCCACTATTTGCGGCTCTAGCAGCACTACTCGTTCCTGGGTGGCTCATGTTGCTCTCGCCTCTATCAGAACCATAATCCTCTATGACCTTGTTATACTTCACTCTTAACAAGATAAACCTCTTCGAGTAGGTATCACAAGTTTCCAGTTCACGCTCAAGGTCCTCCTCAGAGGCACTCTCTAACATTAATTGGTATATTTCACAATCGAGCGCTTGTAAACTGTCATATCTGTTGCTCACTAATTCGAATGACACTTGGAGAGACTCGTTATCACGCGATTCACTCTTTAAAAGCGTCTCCAACTCGGGTCCGTTAAAGTTAGAGGGACGTCTAAAACACGATTTTTTTTGAAAATTTTTACATAGAATGTTGAGTTTGAACATTTTATTGATAAAAAAGTGAGGATGAAGTAAAATGCAAAATTTTAAAAATTATAAAGGATTTTCTACTTACGTATGATTCGCAATTACACCCGGCTTAACTACACTCTATTTGCGACTAGGCATCACGTTGACCATTATATATGCTATTAATTTAAATTTAAAGCCTTAAGTAACAAAATTCTGCAACTTAGAAGGATTTACATCACTTCTTTAGGTGATAAACACAAATTTACACACGCAAATTAGAAATACAGGAATATCAAATATGCAAATACGGATTGATTCATAAATAAAAAAAAACTGTCAAAATGTCACATATGTATTGGGAGTGGCTATTGTACTAGTACGATTATCGTAATTTTCTGTCTTGTCTCATTATAGGTAAGTATTTGTTTATTTATATAATCATAAAATATGCACACAGGGCGGTAGCCCCGTGTGCGCATACAAGGCGGGCGCACATGGGACTGTGTGGTTGGCGCACATGTGGAGTTGGCATTGCAAAAAGGGATTGGAACCTTGGGTTGGCGCTAAATAGTGGGTTGGCTAGTCGTTTGAGCCCTACTTAGGGAATGGAATAATAGTTAGAAAATGGGAATTATAGGCACAAACACCCGTGTTTAATTCCTATGCCTTATTCCTATTCCTAATGCCTATAATGAATTTAAAGATATTTATTGTTTTGACTATAAGTTAATGTACATTAAACTTCATCGTTATTATTTACTTATTAATAATTAAATATCTTAAATTATGTTTTTTTTTCAAAATGTTTATTTTTATATATAAAATTACATAAAATATCAAATAATTTAAATAAATAATACCTATTTTTTAACACATGATAAATGTATTTTGTTCATCTAATGTAAAATCTAACTAGGTATATTATGCCTTTATTATCTAAAATTGAGTCCACAGCCAACACATCCAACTGAAAAGTGTTCCAGGCAAAACCAAAAAATACTACTGGGGACGTAGTGAAGCCACTCCCGTTTTCGTCAATAAGGTTATTGTTTTATATTTCGTGTGTGTAAATTACAAAATATGTAATTATAGGGGTACAAAGTGATAAAGAATCCTATAAATTTACAATTTTAGCACCCAAAAAGTTCCAACATTGCCCCAATATATATATTTTTCAATTATAGCAAAATCAAGAGCTAAAAAAAATCTTGTGCAAGCCGGCAATAGTTACGTATTTAACGTATGTAGAAAAACCTTCATAGTTTCCAAAATTTTGTATTTTTTCCAATTATCCTCACTTTTTTATCAATATTTTGACCACACTCAACATTCTATATAAAATTTTCAAAAAAAAATCGGTTTTTAGACGTCCCTTTAACTTTACCGGACCCTCCGCGAATCACTTTACGGTTTTTCTTTGTTTTCGATTTCGGACATGATGTAAACCCGGTCAAAAACCACCTGTCGTTTTAATAGAAAACCACGGCAAAACAATAAAACGCGGCAAAAGTTTACTCTAAAACAATGTCCGAAAATACCTCAAAAGAAAACACGAATTTGAGACCGCACTTCGCCCCGAAAAGACCTTGTCGCAAAACACTAAAACTTATACCAAGTCCTGTCACGGTCGCCATATGTTGTCGTGCACGTATAAAATTACCCGTTTTAAGGCCTCGACGTTCGTTAAAGGGAAATAAAACTAAATAATTCACTTCATAACCACTTTACTTGATATAAGCCGTCAAAAAATCTACTAAATATCGGTAAAACATTTATGAAAGAACACCGGCGTAAATCCGAAAATTATCAAAATTAAATCTTATCAATTAGAGCCCGTTTTCCCGAGCGGTCGTTCTTACATATCGCGTGAAGTGACTGACGTGACTGACATGACTGACAGCTGGTCCTTGCTGTCTAAAAATAGAATCAACAGTGAACACTGTCGCCATCTGAGAAAACCATTCATATTAATGTGAAATAAATAAGTCAGTGTCGCCGACACCGTGTCTGAATTTCGATACTATAGAATATAGCTTGATGGTCACTAATTAAATCAGCGTTAAGTTCTGCTGTACTTGTAACATTTGAGGGTTTATTAAAATAGATAACATCAATGAGTGTTTGCGCCATGCCAGCAATAGGAGTAGGCTCATTTAGTAACTGAGTAAAATCTGTAAAAAGTAACTGAATAAATGATTAACATTAACATCACCCAGAATAATAATATTCTCATACTATAGACATACATGTGATAATATATTATCAAAACATTCAACACAACGCCCTAAATCTGACCTTGGTGGTCTATAGACTGTTCCAGCAAGAAAAGTTATTTTGCCTTTATTTACTTTAATAAATAAACACTCTAAATCATCAGAAAAGTCAATGTCAGTAAAAACCAAAGAGCTTTCAAATATCTGTCGACTCATAAACATAATTAAATGCACAACACAAAGATTTATATTTCTATAAATATTCTTCAAATATAATTATATTATTTATAGTATATTCCTACCAATCCACGTTCTCAAATAAGTTCAAAAGGAACAAAGCTCTTTGTCCTTGAGTTTTCAAACACCTACTAACCGTACCGCATACACTAGACTAATTTCGCGCTTCTCAAGTTTGCGGTAGTCTGCGGGCGCAGAAAATCGTGATTTACTGTGAACTTTTGGATTAACTCAAATTTTTTTGTGGCAATCCGGATTTTCGAAGAATGAATGGTCTTTGCGCGAAACTAGGGCTTATGCAGGGGAACAGAAAAAGTAATACATCGCTAGATAAGTACAGCCAGGTATTGTTTGCTCGAATTCTTTTGTTACGGGCATATAAACACAAACACAAATTTAAAGAAAGTCCTTTAAATTTGTCGGGTATTTATTTTAGAAACTCTAGGGATTTCTTTGTTTTTACGTTAAAAATAGTACAGTGATTACCTTGATTTAAATGCAAATATAAAATGAATTATTATTTGATGAGGTTCTTAAATGCACTTGCATTTCCGAGCAGTTTTTCTTATTTAAAAATTGTTCTGGCTTGCTCTTTTGCTATTTTCAAATTTAAATGGTCTTGCTTTATAGGTGCGCCTTTCTCGGAATTCTTTTTAGTCTTATAGAGTTGTGTTATATTGTAGGTTATCCAAGGCAATTTGTCTCTAGTTTGAGGTACCATTTTTTAGTTTAGGTGATTTTCTTATTAATGTAAAACAAATTGAAATAAGCTTTAACCCTCCGTTAAGCGCGCCTAAGTTTGTTACGTGGATAGTCGCACGGGTGACATGTGTCACCCAGCTCCTAATTATTAAATATTTGCAAAACAAAATATTTCTTTATTTATTATTCTAAATAATTCCTAAATTAAATAAATAAAAATACAGAGATGGTAGTGAAAATTTTTTATTTACTGATAAAGTGAGTATTACTAATTTTCAAAACAATTCGTGCATATTTCGCGCAGATGCTCTCCACAGGTCCACTGTTGGCATTTGAAGCACCATTTTCTTGTACTTTTATCTCTTTGACGTCCACACTGATAACAGCGCCCGCGCGATCCATTTCGGTAAGCAATAATTGGTTCAGCTTCCTCTCCATCCAATAACAACTTCGCCCGCCTTCGTAATTCTCTGGGAATAGACACAATATTTGATCGTCGTTCTATTTGTGGCTTTATCAATTGCCAACTTACATTTTGTAAAAAAACGGTTCTTCTCACTGTTTTGTTAAAATTTTGAGAACTATAAATGCATGCTGCGTTAATTCTCATTATATTAAGCAGGTCAAAAAAGAGTACCATAGGCCAGCCTCTCGTAGTTCTTGACACATCATAATTTCCACAAAGCTGATCGACCAAATCCACACCAATTTTTGTCGAATTATAAAATGTTATAATTTCAGGTTTGTTTTTACCGTTAGATGCCTGGTCAATCGAAGCACTATGATGCATAGTTGACATTAATAATACTTTCTTATTTTTTTTTGGACCATATGAAGTTTTTTAGCCAGAGGAAGGCTTGTGAACCAGTTGTCGCCCGTAATGTTTCTGTTACTACCTTGAACGGGCTCTATTGAACGTAAAACAATATCTTCGGCTGAGTTACTCATTTGGTATGGGCCATCAGGTTGCTTTCCAACATAGGGTTCTAAATTAATAGTATGCAGTCTTGGAATCAGCCAAAGCAAAAACCTTTACCCCATACTTCGCTGGCTTACTAGGTATATACTGGGAGAATAATACTTTTGAAAATTATTGGTTATTGACTTCGCCATTTTGTCGAAGAATCTTTCCCCATGTAAACATTTTGTGACAAATTGGAGTCATTTCCGGTGTGTGTAGATTCGACTACTTCCTCTGTATCACTAACTTCTTGCTCAGAGTCCGTCATGGGATCACTTTCTGAAATATGGTCAACCTCGTCTAGATCACTTTCATCCTCTGCTTCAGAAATTGCGTCATCACTTGGCTCTTCAAACCACTTTAGCCATATCTGAGGATCCCTACTTGGCTCCATTTTCAGTTTTTTATTTTTTGGCTCAGACATTTTTCTAAAACAACATATTCATGAATATAATAGTTTGGATATAAAAAATAAGACAAAATAATAAAAAATTCGAATGTTTTCCTAAAACATACATATTTATGTCTACTTGTGGAGTGAAATATTTAAAACAAATAATAAAAAATGATTGTCTACATAAATAAAATAATGCTAAATATTTCTAAATCAAGTAAATACAATATCACAAATCATGTAAAGAAAAAATAAATAAATTATACTTGCCTTATAAAGTAACGCGAGTAGGCGCGCGTAAAATAATCTATTTATAAACACAAAACTGCAATCACCACAACGTTGCCGTCACGAAGATGCTTTCTCAAACAGAGTTGGGAAGGTACTAAAAGCGTCGTCTGCGTAAAGGTATAGGATATAATTTTGCGTATTGAATTGTACACGTGGGTGGCAATGGTCACCCGCGCGCCTAACGGAGGGTTAACAAAAGGAAATGGGAAATTTTTAAATAAGCATCAAATATTATGGATGTACAATAAAATGCGGTAACTATTTTAACTAACATGGCAACTTTTATATTTCTGTATATCAAATAAATTTATCAATGAACAAACTTAAGGAATCATTATATTTTTAATCTGCCAACAAAAGCAGGCACCAAAAAATGCACAAAGCTTACAAAAAATCTAAATGAGCTTCTAATTTTCAAATTCATTTTAACTAAAATATTATATAATCATCAATTTTTTTTCTTAAAAGTTTTTATTTTGCATTCGGCAACAGCTTTCGTTAATGAATTACAAAAAAATCCGGCAACGTCCGTTTATACTGGAGCGACAATTAACTGCGTTTGGGATTCCCATATACGTTTATTGGTTATGGTGTATATAATATTTTAGTAGTATAAACAGTTATTTTATGCACCGTTTTATTCGTTTTAAACATCAAATAATCATGGAACTCGATACTGTTTTACCCGGGAATAATTCCTTCGCTTGTCTTCCGTTATGATTACGTTGTAGTTTCTGGTTTACCCTATCCATCGATACGCGTACAAAGCAAAACAATTTTTTATCGCCATTCCGGCCAGACTCACGCATCATCATTCTGTTTTGCGTATCCGTCGAGTTAGCGAGAAAATAAAATTGTGTCGTACCGTATCTACGGGAGTGAAATAAACTGTTGTGAATCTAACAATTAATAATGTTGAAACGTAGTGCCTCACAAGCAAAAATTAGGAGTAAAAGGCAAAAAATTAGCAAATTACTACAAGAGTTGGAAATATTTAAGGAAAAATTTCAAAGCTTATCGTCAACCTCGGGTAAGTTATGAACAAACTGATTATTTTTTTTCTTTTTTAGAGATTTATAACTTATTTAAGGCCGAGGGCCTATATTGATGGTATTTAAATCATCGGCTCTTTCTCTAAGGCTTTTTATGTTATATAGTTGTACTATATAATTAAGAATTTAATTTAGTCTACCGTGGGTAGACTGAAAATTATAGAACCGTGGGTTCGAATTGTTAAATTTATAGAACCGTGGGTTCAAATGTGTTTTAAAATTGGTCATGGACCATACAATTTTCATTAAGAAGACATTCTTTCTCTATTGTTTTAGAGTTTTCTTCGTCTGAAGATGAGAATGATCACCAGTCGCCAGTACATTCAGGACTGGAAGACGTGCCAATTGAATTAACTAATAATCAAGTAGATCTCCCCTCTCGTCCGCCTACACCTCAACCTAACATTATTCCTCCTCATACCTTGGAGGTAACACCGTCAACGCCATCAACCACTGATTTTTCAGTGGCGTTAGGGGCGAAACCGTCTGACATTCAGGTTCAGGGCCAAGATCTACATGATGAGATTGTATAGCTAGATAAGCATCCAATACCTAAGAATTGTCAAGCACTCAATCCTCCTAAAGTGAATGAGGAGATTAACAAAAGACACATACTGCTTAAATGAGTCCGTTAACAAAAAATATTATTTTTTAAAACCGTTACAACATCAAATAGGTCAGGGGTTGACGGCGCTAGGGGAAGTTATGAACGACTTTATAAAAGAAAATCAATCCACGCCTCAATTGTCAGGATTAGCTGATGCTACATTACTATTCTCTAACGTACATAATGCTTTATCAATGCTCCGTAAACAGAATATTATGCCTTCTTTAAATATGGAGTCTCGAAAAGTGGCGTCATCTAGCCAATTAGACAATTATTTGTTTGGTGAAAAGTTTGGGGAAGCAGTGATGAACAAACAAAATTTAAAAAAGACCAACGAAGATTTGAAAAATAAGTTTACCAATTTTGGCCGACCAGGACCAGCTGTACCGAGTACATCTTCATCTAAGCACCCTTCTGCGAACATCTCTTCTCCACGTTATTTAAACTATCGGCGAGGGGAGAGGAACGTCAGAATGAAAATGGACAGGACCATTTACAAGCCAAAGAAACAATCAGGGAATCGGGAACAATCCAGGAAACATTAGCACCGGTAAATACAAAATATGCAGCTTGTTTATCACGTTATATTCTTACGTGGCAAGAATTAACTAGTGATAAAATTGTCCTACAATGGATTCAGGGTATTAAATTGCCATTTAATCGTGAACCCTGCCAAAAGTTTTTTGCTTCAAGAGAATACTCTGAAAAAGACTTAGATCTTTTTAAAAAATCATTAAGTGAGCTATTAGGTGCAATTTTAAAATGCTCTTATACTAAAGGCGAATTTCTATCGCCGTTTTTTCTTGCCATGAAGCCCAATGGAAAAAAGAGATTTATTTTAAATTTAAAATTGTTAAATAATTATATTTTGGCTCCACATTTTAAACCGAAGACTCAAGAACAGTTCAAAAACTCCTCACGAAAATTTGTTACGTAACAAAAATAGACTTAAAGGACGCTTATTTCCTGTTACCTATTCATAAAAAGTGTAAAATTTATTATTATTATATTAATTACAAAATTTATTATATTTTATTTATTATTTATATTTATATAAAATTTATTATAACAATTATAGTATTTGAGATTTATATTGGAGGGTCAAAGATATGAGTTTAATTGCCTTCCGTTTGGACTTTTGGAGCTCCTTATATTTTTACTAAAACTATGAAACAAGTAGCAACATTTCTACGCCTTCAAAATGTTTTATTAATAATATATTTAGATGATATTCGAATTATATCCAAAAATAACATTAAATGTGAAATTAATACCAAGCTCACAATTAATGTTTTAACTAGACTTGGTTTCATCATTAACAAAGAAAAAAGTCAATTAGTACCTTCAAAAGAAATAACCTATTTGGGGTTCACATATGACCTTAATAGAATGACACTTTCCTTGCCTATAAAGAAAACAGGGTTAGTAGAAAAATTGATTTCAAAAAACTTAATGAAGTCAAGAATTAAAATCAGGGAATTTGCAAAAAGTTATTGGACTATTGGTTGTTACATAATTCAAATGGCTCTGCGGAGATTAAACCTAAAAAATTCTTTCTAGAAATCTTTTCAGATGCGTCTCTTTCGGGTTGGGGTGCCAATTGTAATGGTAAAAATTGTCAAGGGTTCTGGAACAAATCAGATAGGCGAAAACATAATAACTACCTTGAAATAAAAGCTTCCCTTTATGGATTAAAATCTTTTACTAAATTAAAAGAAAATATTAGAGTTTTACTTAGAATTGACAATAAAACTGCAATTGCTTGCATAAATAGGGGAGGGAGCGTTAAATATCGTAATCTAAGTAAAATAACTTACAATCTTTTAAACTAGTGTGAACAAAAACAATTAACAGTTTTTCCTTCCTGTGTTTTTGCTTCCGTGTTTCTTCTAAAGAAAATAAGGAAGCTGACAAGGGTTCACGACAAACTTTTGTCGGAACAGAATATGAGTTAAATAGCCAGGCATTTCTAAAAATAGTCAAGATATTCGGGCAACCAGAAATAGACCTTTTTGCAACAAAATTAAATACAAAATGCAAAAGATATATCTCATTGTTCCCTGATCCAAATTCCATATCAGTAGATGCTTTTACATGTTCTTGGAAAGAAGAATATTTTTACGCCTTCCCTCCTTTCTCTATGATATCTAAAACTTTGGATAAAATTATTCAAGACCAGGCTACAGGAATTTTGGTTGTTCCTGCGTGGCCCTCACAACCCTGGTACCCCTTGTTTGTAACCCTGTTACTTGACAAACCTTTAATTTTTAAACCTAATAAAAAATTATTACTTTCCCCTTTTAGAGAACCGCATCCTCTTCACACGAAAACTTCCCTGGTGGCAGGGAAATTGTCCGGACTGCTTTCCTAAAAAGACACATACCTGGCCGAGCAATTCCTATAATGTTCGCATCAATATCAGAATGATATTATAGATAGACAGATAGATATACAACGTTTGTTTTCATAAATACTGGCCGTTTTGTAAGACCCATCTGAACTATGATGCATTTAATTTTGACTTGAACATTTATCTTGAATTTTTGGTAAGCGAAATAAACAAAGGTAGCTCTTACGCAACAATAAAAACATATAGGTCAGCCCTAAATTTCATGTTTTCTCCCAGTAACGCTGATGAAAAAATAATAAAAAGATTTATTAAAGGAAGTTATAATTTAAAACCTCCTAGACCTAAATACGACTTCACTTGGAATGTAGAACCAGTATTGAACTATTTAGCTTCTCTTTACCCATTAGAATCATTAACTCTTGAAAAACTAACAATAAAAACAATAACACTTATGGCATTGACCTCAGCTCACCGAATTCAAACTTTAAGCAAAATCACCATTAACAATTCAGTACAATTTACCGAGAAAATTGAAATTAAAATATCAAAAAAAATAAAAACGTCAGCGCCTTACAAATATCAACCTATTTTAACTTTTCCATATTTTCAAAAACCTGAATTATGTGTAGCGTCTACTCTAAAACTTTATATGGAAGTCACCGCTCTGATTCGTTCAAATTATAATCCCCTATTTTTAACACATAAAAAACCAATCCA
Organism: Anthonomus grandis grandis; assembly: GCF_022605725.1. Classification (NCBI taxonomy): domain Eukaryota; kingdom Metazoa; phylum Arthropoda; class Insecta; order Coleoptera; family Curculionidae; genus Anthonomus; species Anthonomus grandis. The sequence continues at coordinate 878,579 of NC_065561.1, forward strand.
TCCTGCAACAACACAAACCTTAAGTAGATGGATCAAGTTGGCATTAAAAAATAGCGGCATAAATGTAAACATTTTTACAGGATATAGCGTGGCATGCTGCTACATCAGCGGCCTTCAAATCGGGAGTAAATATAAACATCATTAAAAATACAGCGGGCTGGAGTCCCAATTCAGATGTTTTCTTTAAATTTTATAATCGACCTTTAGGCAGGCCTAATGACATTTTTGCTAATGCAATATTAAATTTAGGTTTAACATAAGAAATTAAATAATATAAGTATTATGAAAAATGTATCCATTTACTACGTATAAAATACCACCTCATATATACATATATTATCTATACTACATATTAATATTAAAAATAGTAACCATGTATTCAATTATATTATAACTAGAATTAGATATTTATTTATGTAGAACTATTAATCTATGATGAATTAATAGATAATTGCCCCTATATTTTATTAGTAGTATTCGTTTTGTTTGTATTTACTTAATTAAATTGAATTAAATAATTAATTAATTAATAACCACAATATTTATTTTATTGGTAATTGGTTATTGCAAAATTGCATCCTCTAGCTTTTAACGACTACAACGTAATCATATCGGAAGACAAGCGAAGGAAAATTACGATTATTAATCATCATAATTAAATTTCATAGGTAAGTATGGTATTTGATTAATCTTTAAATAGTTTTGATGACAATATTCAAATGGAGAATGAAATAGAAATTCCTTCATATCGTTCGGACAGTGATTCGGAGATCCGAAAAATTAGAAACAAAAAAAAAGCGTGGCGAGAGTAAGCAGTGGCTCTTTGTAAGAAAATTTGCATGTGTTAAAGAAGCGGAGGAAGTTGTTCGTGCAGAAAATACTTGGTCTATTTTAATAACACATATGACTGAAGAGGGAAAGAAAAGGTTTTATCGCTGTAACAAAGTAAAACGTCGTGGCCCTTAGTGTGCGGCACAAATTTATTTACTGTTTGAAGCTACATCAAATGCTGTTTTGCTCTATCGTGTAGAGGCCGCCCATAACCCCGAGTCGATTGGAATTCGTTCTGATTACGGAATAAGTCAGGAAAATTGACGAAAAACAAATAAAAACACAAAGTCACGGTCTTACAACATGTAATTTAACGGGCTACACGTGTTTCGCTCTAGTTAGAGCATCATCAGGCCTAAAATTAAACTACTACTTAAACAAAACTAAAAACTTACGTAAAACAATAAAAACCTTTGGAAGCCATTCACACACTTCACAGTACATAAATAAACAATAATTTTAAGGTTATAAATTCTACAAAGCAGAAAATAAAAAATAAAAAGTGGGCCGCAACAACATAGACTCAACGAGAATCGAACCCGGTACAACAAAGTTATAAGTATAAGTATAAAACCTATCGGCTATACGGACCTAATGCTAAAACAACTTAACACGTTAGCCAATGTAAATTGAAGAAAGTGACTACAAGGAAAATGTTAAACGATACTTAGCTAAATGAAATTGTTAAAAATTAAATTAGGTTTGAAAGTAAACACGTCATTCACACACACGAGAACAGGACTCTTTTTAGCTTTTGTAATTTCCATTTTCTCCAGAAGGTCAAGCTTCTTACCTTTAGGGCATTCATGAAGCATTTCAGCTCCCACCCACGGAGAAAAATTATGAGTAGAGGCCAACAAATGATTCGCAAACGCTGATTTGGTATCACTGACATTGGTATTTTTAAATTTTTCAAAAAGCGCTACGTGTTTTTTAATGTACAAAAGTACTGCAGGTTATGTTTTTTTTACAAGGATGCAGCTTCTTGGAGTGTCAATGTGTCTATCATAAATCAGCACTCCATTAACGCATAAAGACTCTTTATTTGTACTTTTTTTGTCTCTTGTGAAAAGGCCATATCAAAGCACTTTGGTGTCCTACTGTCAAATTCAATGAGCAGATCAAAGTTTGGTGCCTTTACCCAGGAACAGACCAGGTCCATTGCTACGCGTCCATGCTTCAGAAGCGCTCTGCGGAGATCGACCCTCTGAAAAACTGAAAGGTACACTCCCTAGACCTTGCTGCTAAGTCCAGTACTTCACATAGTTTGTTCCAAACGAGTCTTTTTCCGGACGCGTTGCTTTCAAACTTCAAAAAGCTTCTGTGACACAGTCTAATTTTGTCAACTTTCAAAGTCAGTTTGTCGCCTGTTTTCGGCCTTGCGTTACCCTGAAACTCCGACCCAGAAACCTTTGTAGTATCTATTTTGTTGCTTCTTTTACTATGGCTGATAAAGTACCCGGGAGTACGGAGGAAGGGTCGGTTTTCAGAGGTTCGCCTTGTTTTCTAGAGGTTCCGTAAAAAAATACTTATTAGGCATGGTATCATTTAACTCATCAGCAGGGTTTGCATAACACCTTGAAATTGGGCGGGAGATGTTAGTGAAAAATGTTGTTTATATCTAATGCGGTTGCGTGTAAATCCACCATATAATGTGGACAGATAACTTAAATATACTTATAATATGAATGAATTTAATCTTTTAAAACTGCATCTTAATGAATTTATGTCTGGAGATTTTTTTTTGTTTAAGGGTATTTAAAACGAAAAGTTTATAAAATTTTACATGAAGATTTAAAAAAATGAAACAGCTTAAAAATATAGATGTATTAAAGTATACATTTGACATACCACGCTTAAAGTCGAGAAAATAGGCATTATTACAACACGTTTTTCTTACTTTTTGTCTGTACATAAAATAATTTAATTTTTGATACCATTAAATAAACAATCTTATGCTGTTTAAAATAATATATTACACCAGAAGGTTTCCTATTTCATATATCAAAGTAAGATGCATGTAACGAGGTGAGGTGGTAATCGGCAAAACCTTATTAAATATAAAATTGAATTTCTCCTGTATATTTAAATGGTCGTGTAACGTCATCTATTATTAATTTCGACTTGTAACCAACTTAGGGCATTTAACACCTGATAATCTATTACTGCAATTATAAACTAGCCATTCGCATTAATCTAAACTGTTCTTACAAGTTAAATCTGAGAACTACACATCCTATAGGTAAACCCAATAATAGCCACCGAAGGCATACGGATCTAGATATTGAGTATTAGGCAGATATATTGCTATGAACAATGTCGTTTGGATTAGGCTAATGAGGTAACACTTGATGATTGAGGTTAACCCTCCTGTTCACGATCGATAATTATTGTGGACTCATAAACGGTCCCAGGAGTTTACAAATCATAGTACTAATTTGGGATTCGAATGCTCCTTTTGTGCCAAATAATGTAAATTTAAAGAGTTGAAAAATATTGTGTGTATATTAGCGACAATGTTTGATTATAAATATATTGAGTTAGTTAAAAGTGTCATTGAATATTGTTATTGCTATAAAAAAACAGATAAAATAAGGCACATAGAAAATAAAATAATTGTTATGTTAAAAAAGAAAAATCAACAGTTCCCAAACTCCTAGAAGTCCCAAATCTGAATTAACTAGTTTGTAACAGATACAAGGGAGGCATTCACAAGTATACTTGCATTGTAGAAGTTCTTTTTTTTATTGAATAAAACATTACCAAAAATCTTAGGTAAAATTAAATTAAAATACTTTTTACAATACACTTCGCGTAAAATCGCACCGAAAAAAAATGGTGGAGGTTCCAACTGGCGATACAAAAAGGCTAATAACTTTTGTTCTATGGTGAATTTTTTTTCTGGTTTTTACTGTTTTATGCAAGAAGGTTAAGGCTACGTGACTGTGATTTTTTTTTGCCCATGCCCACCCGAAAGGGTAAGCGTGGCAAAAAATGCTTTTTTCGCGAAAACAGTTGATGCAGCAGTTTGTGGAAAACTGATTAGGCCGATTTTTCTAAAACTTAATGATGTCAAAGGCCTCTATGGAAACCTGCTCCTAAAGGGTGCTTTTTAAGATAAACCCTTTGGAAGTCAGATTGTTTAGTGAATGAAATTTGAACTTTTTGCGCCGTAAAACGGGGCGAAATTGATAGTTCTAAAAATATTTTTTGGGATAAAAATTTTCCAACTCACTTTTTAATTTTTAAAAAAATGCTAAATTGTGTGGTTATATGATGGGAGTTATTTGGTAACCCGACACACAAAAAGATGGAGGGATAACAAAAAAAAATTATACTAGGTCGTATCAATCCCACCCACGGAATAGGGCGAGTTTGATACCGCCTTTGAAATTGCGTTAGACTAAGTGTCTTCGAACGGAATAAGTCAATCTCGTCCCGTTTTCGATTTGGCTCACTAGATTTTTCTGTATGAAACGTCTTATCGATGGGGAGAGATTGATATATGGGGTAATGATTGATACCATCGCAACCTTTTTTATTTAAATGATATTTATTTATTTAAAAGCATGAAAACCAAACAAAATTAGTAAAAGGTTCTTATAGTTATCTTACAGTTAGTTATAAAAAACAAATGAACATAACAATATTTTAATAAGTAAGTTCGTATAGGTAATTTATTTTTATAAAATAATGTTAACAAAATAGTAATTTAGTAGGTAACTTAAAATAAAAATTACAGCTCTTTAACGTCTTCTGTAGCGGGAAATTCATATTCGTTGCCATCAAGCCTAACAGGGTCTGGTATAACTGCTATTATATCAGCTTCGGGGATTATACTAAAATCATTTTCCACCAACTTAAATTTAGATCGTTCGGGATTTGTAGACTTAAAACCAACTACATTGATTTCAGTATCTGAAAATTGCGTTAAAATCTTACAGACAAATTTAAAGCACGTTGCCTTTCTTTTCCCAGCAAAAAACTTGACAAGAACGAATGTTTCGGGCTTCAACAAATCTTTATCAGGTTGTATATACTCTATTTCCTGTAAACTTTTATCAACAACCTCTTCCCTCTCTTCAGCGTCTATCGTAATATGCTCTAGCTCTTCATCTTCACTGTCGCTTGTTTCTTCTGAAGTTCTCGTGCTTACACTTTTTCCCGGTATAACATTGAGCCTTTGTCTTTTTTGTCTAATCCTTTCCGTATTATCATTAGTTCCATACATTTTTTCTCGCAATAGCTCACCTAGTGTATCGTTGATTTCTTGTTCTGGATTATGATCTAAATCTGGAATTTTGACCAAAACTTTATAACGGTTCTTAGAGAATATACCAGTGGCATAAAAACCGTTTATAACATTCCTTTTTACACCAGCTTCTTGACCTCCAGGTTTATCTTTACTCTGAGACTTAACCATGTCCATTTTTTCTATTGCAGATTTTAATAAAGACGGAAAAACCTCTTTGGCAATTCCGGTAGAATTATGATTTTTAAGTTTATAGGCTGCTAAAACATTTCGCCACGCTACCTTGAATGGTTTGAAAAATGCCACATCGAGAGGTTGGCAAATATGCGTAGAATTTGGTGCTAAGCAGACGAATGCTATATTGTTTTCCTCACACTTGGTTAGAACACGATCATTGAAATGGGATGCTAAGTTGTCGCCAATAAGCACTTTCCTGCCCTCCAAACGTTTGGCATGTGGAAGAAATGACGAGGAAAACCAATCTTTCAATGTTACAGCGTCCATCCAACCATGTGAAGTTCTGTTAAACCGACAGCCTTGCGAGCAACATGCTTTGGTGCAGCATGGATATCCGCTAATTCCTCCTTCCTTCCAGGTATTATAGAGATGTTCACTTTTATATATAACGTACGGTGGAAGAAGAGTTCCATCAGCAGATCCACAAATCATTATAGATGTGCAGCTCTTTGAATAATTGATGACATTTTCGGGATATTTGACTCCTTTTCTATAAATAAGCTTCTTACTTCCGGGGTCGTCACCAATATTTGTTTCATAAAAATTGAATATATTACTGGGAGGAACATTGTTTAAAGTTTCTTTCAAATTATCAAAATAAGTTGACAGTGTTTCTCTGGAAACTTTCGCCCGGGCTTTTTTTATATTTCCGGCGACACGTTGCGATACTTGATCTTTATGGCGTTCCAATAAACTTACAGCCCAATCTTTTCCAGGAAGATTATTTGAAAATTGGTATACCTTTTTTCCCCTTCCATCAAGATACTTTTTTGCAAGTATCCTTATTTCTAAGAGATCAAGGGGAAAGCCCCAATCTTCGCATTTTAGAGCTGAATTAAGTATAGCTCCTTCTTCAAGCTTTGTGAAAACAGGCTGGCCGCCAGTACTTTTTATGTGTTTGCCATGATACCTATTGTATAGAGTCCCATATGGTATTTTATATCGCTCTGAGGCCTTTTTTATAGAAAGCTCATCGTTACATATTCTTCCAATGGCTTCATTTAATTGTTCATTGGTATAATTTCTAAAGTTCCGGGTGCGTGGCATGCGCTCGTACTTTCGAACCATGTGAAAAGACCAATAAATGATTATTAGTCCGGTCAATGGATAAAGTTTTTCAAAAGCGTGGCGAGTTTGATACCTATCAATGTCGCCCCACTGGGTGGATCAAACTCGCCCTACAACGCGTATCGCCGAATTTCAAAATAACCTTAAAATCTAAGAAATATCTATGATTTCACGTGTAGAAACAATGATCCTATCATGCAATTAGCACAAAATTAATGTAGTTGAAATACTCACCTTTGGGTACTCGAAGTTATACAGTACACAATTTTACATCCGAAAAGTGACTTCAATAAAAATGGCCAAAACACAAGATATTTATTACTGATTAGGAATGGCGGACGCGACCTTGCGTGGGTTAGTTTACGTACTAATAAATTCTTCCGGCGGAACGCTTAGAAATAAGAAGGGGAAGTTGTAACGGTAATAATACGCGCTAGGAAAGTAGGACGATACATTAATTTCCGCACCCATGCGGGCCAATCACGGCGCTTTGTCTGTGATTGGCTCAGATAATTAAGGCGCGTATTTCAAATTTGATTATAAGAGGAATTATGGTATTTGAGAAAAATAAACATACGGAACAATTTACTTATGGAAAGAAATTGCTTATTTTCAGCAAATTACGGAAAATACTTTTGTTACATGATCTTATTAATTTTGCTATTTTTACTAAAATAGAATTTATCTCATTTCAGGCACTTAATGGATAGTTTTGAATTAATTCTCAGGCTCTAAACTCCGCTCAATTAAAATTTAGTATACAAAATTAATAATTTTATTAAATAGTCTAAAAAGAACACTTGTTATTATTTTATCTAGTAATCCATTATATTATTTAACATTTCTATTTTAAAATAAAAAAGTTTAGAAATATATTATTTCATTATATACCTATTACTCTTTTTTGTCTTGTATGATCCATACATCAGATGCAATTGCATATTATGTAAATGAGCCATAACAAAGGAAAACATTTCTTGTATTCTCTTTTAAAAATGAAAAAAGACTAATATTTATCAGGATCTGAGAATATTAAATATGAATAAAACAACCAGATTATATTTGAATAAAGTAGGTGTATTCATAACACTGATGCAGAATATCCAAAATTTATTATATCAACCTTATATATTAAGCCATCTACTAATATATAACATAGTTGCTCAAAGGGTTCTACTTACAAAAGTTGCAAACAAATACCAATAAATATGAAACAAACACTAATATATAATTTAATTATAACAAAGGTAAAATTAAAATTTAAAAAATATATTTTATAAGTATCCTTCAACATAAGCCAACGAATTACATGAATACAAAATATAGCCAACACCACTTGGATTTAATACCAGAACACTCATAAAAGCAATGTCATGCAATAATAAAATAGTTATAAAAATTTTGTTATGATTAACTTTATTTAGGTTTTTTGTTGGGATAATACTGCTGCTTTTCTATTTTTATCTTTTTTACTCATCACCATTTCTTTTTGCTTTACTGTCTGCATAAAATTTCTAAAATCACCCATAAACTTTTCTAAATCATGTTCACCCAATTCACCACCATAATTACGTTATGGATAATTACGATTTTATTAGCCTTTTGCTTCTTAATTCATCAGTGTGTCCTATGTGGGTTTCAAAAAATCTTACTCTAATCACTCCTGAAAAAACGTCATAGAAATCTTTTATTTTAATAATTATTAAGCAAATAAATACCTACCATTTACCAAAATTTTAACTATTAATCTTGATGGACAGAGTCCTTGAATGCGAATGCTTTCTTTAGACTTTAAATTCTGTTGCAGACATGTACTGATATATCCTAGATTAATTATTGAAAAATTACCTTAAATAATTATAAAATTAACTAGGTACTTTTTGAATCACTTGTATTACAATTATAGTAAATACATTCTTCTCCATTAGCAGATTTCTTTCTTCGGTGAACAGCATAATCTACCTCTCTATTTTCCGGAGACCTCCAAGCTTCAAACTCTGCAAAAATCCTAAAATTTAAAACAGATTCTTTAATATTATGTATATTATGAATACTATGAAAGTGTGTTATTAAAGAATCTTAGGATGTAAACTTATCTTTGTCCAGCCAAAGGGGGCAAATAATGTGTTTGCTCTCTTTTTCACTTTGTTTTTTATTATGTATATCCCTCATATGCCGATACAATGTTGAAGTAGAACAAAATTACTTTCCACAATCTTCACATATTAATTTATTATCCCTAAAAAATATGTACTGTTAAATAAAATTTCACAAAGGTACTTAATTTTAAAAGCACTTACGTGTTTATATCCATATTCACCAAATAAAGGTGTAGTAAATTAATGTAAATATAAAGTGGTGTTGTGAATTTACAAGGCAACAAGATAATATAAGTAATAATAATTACTCTTGGTCGCACAAATTGTAAATAAACAACAAAACGATGAGGTTAGCAAACCACATCAACAGTCCCGCCGATTATTTCGATGATGCCGACCGACAAAATCCGAAGGCGTGATTTTATTGGTCCGCATGGGTGCGGAAATTAATGTATCCTGGGAAGTAGGTATCAAACTAGCCCCCCAAAATCAATCTCACCCCGTTTTACGGTACCTCGCGGACTTAAACGGTTGTCAGGCCTAAACGGTAACGTTCCCGACAATGCAGATAGAACAGCACTTTTCTACGTGAATGTAGCTATCTTTTTTGTTAAAACAATTTTTTTCAAAACAAACCTCCTTCCGAGATAAACGAGCTCAAAATTAATTTTTTTTTTTGAAAAGAAAAAAAGTTAATTTTTCGAGAAATAATTAATTTTCTACTTCTGAAAATTATTTTTTTTGTTTACACCGTTTGAAAGCTTGATCCTTTAGGATTAAACAGAGGTATTACTTATGGCGTTAGGTATTAAACTGGGTGAGCTGTATTAACAAATATGAACCCCCTTTCTGAGTCTTTTTTTGACCGATTTTTTCTATTTTTCTTAATAACTTACTGGCGGCATCTAGAGATTTCAAACTTTTAGCGTTTTAAGAACTTTTCAAAACCTATTTTTCGACATAGTCCCTTCTACGTAGAGCAGTTTTTGCTCTACACCTTTTTTTAACTTTGACGCTTAATACTGGCATACCTATAACACCTGCAAAAACCAATTTTTCTCTGAAACAATCGGAAACTATCTGGCTATAATCCACTAAAAACCGTTTTTCTTCAAATATTATCGTTTTTTCCGCAACGCGCTGTTATTTAAGAAAAACTCCAAAAAAAAGGCCGGTCCAATCAACCAGTCATATCGTCGACACCACGGGAGCCAACGCATGGTATAATAAAGTTAGCGGTCCGGCACCCAATGTAAAAGCATACAGACGACGTTACGTATTTGGAATCTATACCCTTACACAACGTTTGTGACGTTAGTGGCTGTACTGACGTCGGGTATATTTTTAAATGGATAAATCAAAAATAAATATTTGTAAAATATACCTCTTCCTAGCATGTGTGACGTCACTAGCCGAGTTGGCACCGGGTATAGTTTTAAATGCAGGATTGCCAGCCGTATTTATTTAAAGCATACTCGATTACAGCGCAACGGCAAGATTTGGTCAGTGTTGTTTGGGCAATTTTTGCCAATGTCTGATGCAATATTATTTGTTTACATTCTATGAGTTGCTACCGCGTGCTAGTTGGTAACGGTTTTTTGTGACGGTGTGAGTTTATTTAAAAGTTGCGAAAAGTTTTGAAGGGTGCGAACGTACTATATTTTCCATATAAAAAAAAGAGATAGTTGGTGTTTCTATTAGTAGCAAAAGATTTTAAAATGGTGGACAAAGACAGTTTAGAGAGTTTTGTGATGGAAAATGGTGGTGTTATTGAGAAATAAGATTTTAGATCGGAGGAGAACTTTTCTGTGCAATTGAGAATGAAGGCAGAGTCAAATAAAGCATAAGAACAACTCGCTTATTTCATCGACGAGTTTGTTAAAGAATTTTCTAATTTCACGAAATCTAACTGGATAGTTCGAAAGACATTTCCTTCTTTAAAGCGTCTTATGTTCCGGAAAATGTATACATACCAACACTCATCGTTTTATAAAAAAAAATGTTAAGTGCAAAACCCCTCGTGGACAAGACTGTAAGGCTAAAATAGACTTTGTAATTAAAAAATTATTAACATGACACTATTCGCAACGACAAACTGTTGTTGAATGGTTATAACGTGTTAGTGACTATAGTTTTTGAACATTCTCATCATGTTTATGTGGCAGAGGCTTTAAGTTTATTGAAATGCAGTCAGGAAACCGAAGAAACTTTCAAAAATATTTTGACAGTGGAATGACACCTTGCGCAGCAAAAACTACAATGAATTAAACGTATTGGACTCGTTTGAAGGTACTGGTGTAAATGGATTGGAGATGTTATCGCATTCTCAAATAAATTCCTCTGAAAATCATGTGTACTATATGTATAACAAATGGCGTTCCGAAAAGTATGGTGATCGTAATGAATGCAATCTCCCCGAAATTATAGAAAGGAAAATTAACGATTTAAAAACCAAAGGCTACATGATATTTCTAAAACAGAATCTCAGGATTATCGTTATAGTTACTCCTATTAACGGGTATTTCTATCTACTGCGTATAAGAATATGATATTTTAAGACACAACATCATCATGTGACCAGACCAGTTCTGCGATTACTCTAGTTTTTTACATCTCATAAAACCGGCGGTCTTCCATTAGCTTGTGCTATAGACACCGAGCAAAATTAGTCCAACTACACGCTAGTTCTTGCCGCTACTAAGAAGCGATAGAAAATAACGAGATGAATAGACAATTCGATCCTGATATTATTATGACGGACGATTCTACGGCAGAACGGAATGCTTTAAAAACAAAACTCCTTTCGATTTTCGACCAAAAAAAAATATTTTTTTTGTTTTTTTTTTTACTGGCAATTGCCAGTTTAGGGCTAAAATGTAAATTTGTCAATAATTATTTTTTAAAAAAAGGGTACCGTGGGAAAAAACCAGTTTTCTTTTGTTTTTCTCACATTTTTTCTAATATCTCTGCTTCTATAGCTTCGATTCAATTCGTTAACAGTTTCTTTTATTACTAATTCTTTTCATATTTTATTAGAATTGCTGTTCAAAATAAAAATGGAAAATAAAAAAATTGACATAAAAACCCGCTTGTCTGATCCCAATAACCTAATAAATGGGACCCTCTTTTCCCTTTATCTTATGGCACGTATAAATCGTGAAAAATTTACTTATTAAACTTTTCTAATAAGTTTTGAATGACCTTTAAAGTAAAAAAATAAATTTTGAATTTGGAGCATAATTTAAAAACGTAAATGAAATTACTTTGAAAACAGCGATTATGCGCATACTATGGTGAATACGCCATAACCTTCACCAGTATATTAACTTCGACAGTGTATTGACTGATGAGTCTCTTTCAGCGTATTTACCCTAGATGCCACTAGCGTATTATAATAAAATAAAAGGGTATAATTGAATATTGGTTATATTTATACGAGTTACTTGAGAGCGGAGCGTATTGTAACACATCATGGTTCTCTGAAGCATGATACCCAGAAATACGTAAGTAATATTTCAATGAAATTTATTTCTGATTATAATATATAATAAGACCTTCCCTTTTCTCTCTGTATTTACTATAAATGCTAATTTTTTCTAAGTACTAAAAAAAGAAAAAGTTGGGTAGAACACCTTGCCGAGGCTAAGGTTTGAACTCAGAGCCTTATGAGGACACGGCAGATCTCTGCCCCACTGCGTGTTTAAAGTATCTCTTGGATTTTTGTGGAGATTTTTTTTTGTAATACTAACAAAAATTAAGAAAATTTCTACTGGTTCCTACGGATTAAAGTAGACGCGAAGCATCGTTTTATTAAAGTGATTTCCATTATTTTCAAGATATTAATAAAGACTATTTCAAAATACCTGACGCCTATTGGCAAATGTTTCTATAAACTATTTCTGCCGTGAGTTGACTCAGATTGTATCTTTAAAACAGCAAATTGTAAGTATTTCAGAGGAATAAATCAAGGGGCGATAGAGACGGATATAGGACATCACTCAACAGGATTTCTTTTTCTAATCCATTGGCTAGAAGAATTATTTTCTAACCACAAAATGAGGAGTTTCCATTTTATTGACAATGTAGTAAATTTTCTTTTAATGATAAATGTTCTTGTGGGTATCACTGATTTTCTAATTCATGAATTATTTAAGTTCCATAGATCTTGTATGTCTTTCAAATACTCAGGAGTTTTCATCATTTAGCTAACGATAGTTTTTTATTTGTCAATTAAAACAGAAAATTATTACGTAAAAACAATATAGTCGTCGCTGCCTAGTCTGTGATTGGACAGAGTTTCTTAGGCGTCTATTCTAGGCACTATGCAAGTTTGTCTGGGACAGCCTTAAGATAAGAGAAGTCAGTGTTGCTAAATACCAAAAATGTGATGAATTTAAAAGGGTGTAAACACCTAGGTCCTTAAGCTAGTTATATAAGTTAATATGAGAGACTTCACTTATCAGAGCTTGGCCTGGCAACAGTGTCCCAGACAACACTCAATAACCAATAGACGACTAATGGATAGCCCAATGGATGACCCATTAATTATGGATATCTTATAGATATACTAGTTATGTATGGATACTTATTAAATATACTAATGTCTATATTCATGGAGTATATCTAATAGACATATAGTATATATTCTATTTTGGATCCTATAAAGAATCAGTGAAAGCAATCATGCATATTATAACAAGAAATAATGCATTTAAAAAATAAATTTATTTTAACTAAATTTAAAAGTTGAGAAGTACGTCTTAACTAATATCTAATAGATATTTATAGATATCGATTATATCTATTAAAAAAAAAATTTCAGAATATAATGAAATTAAAAAAGAAATGATAAATTGAAAATAGAAGAAGTTTTGCGGTAAATGCTGCTTCTCTAAAATATGTATTTACCTTATTTATAACAATAGATTAAGCCCAAAATTGAAATTTATAAGTTTTTAAGTAAATTCTATCAAACGAATATCACGTTAAACAATAAAAAATAAACCAATCACGTCGCAATTTAAACCAATGAAAAAATACAAATAAAAATGAGCCATAAAACAAATAGAAATGAGTATGACACAAGATCCATACAAGAGCTTAGGTCTGATAACTTGCTTATATAAGAGGTGTTTATTGTCGAGTGACATCTTACTCTTGCGGTTTAGGAAGACGTTGAGGCTTTGAACTAATCCATTACATTAAAGATGCATTGACAACGTTTAATTATTAATTTAAAATCAATAAAAATAACTAAATGTGATGACTAATTACAAACACAATTTATATTGAAAATAAATTTTTTCCTGTAAATATAAAACATTTTTTTTCCTTGACCCCTAAACGATTTTGATATAAACTCGTATATAATACTATAAATAACTAAATAAAATGTATGTACCTATTTTTTTTTAATTAAATAAAAGTATAGGAATAACAAATTAAAGAAGAATCGTTAAAAATTAATAATTTTTTTTATTGAGATTCAATGACCAATAAGTGTTCACCATTTAAATAACTTAGCCGACTCGAAGTCCAGAGAGGGTAATTGATTTTAGGTTGTAAAACTCGAGTTTACGATTTAATTCCAATATGTTTTCTAGGTTGACATTTTATAGGGCTATAAACTTGTTTAATATAGAGATAGAGAAAAGTTTATTCCCTCATATTAAAGCAAAAAATACTCATATAGGTGTTACTTGATTTAATGCTTTAGAAAATAATGTAGTATTACATTCTATCTCATTGGCATATAAAATTAGTTATATAGATCCAACAATAATATATTTTGAAGCTACTTATTGTAATTTTCAGCCTTTAACCTTTACCCTACATTAATTTCCAAGATGTCCTACTAAGTTTCATGAAACATTCATTAAGTGTTACTAAAAGAAAACCTTTTAAACTGCATACTTAATTACCAATAATATTTAAATTAATTTCGTTCGTAGCTCTCTCTTGGCTTTCAGCGCCTTTTAACTTGAATAAATTGGTAATTTATTATGTATTTAATATGCAGGGAATAGATTTCAGTTGCCGTTGCTATATAAGCTATTTTACTAAACTTTTAAAAGATTTTAAAAGAAGCAAATTTCGTGTCCATTTATGTTATGCATAAAATAAGCCATAAACCGTGTTAGAGGAATATTCTTACAGCAGAAAATTAAAATTTTAATATCTATAAAATAGCAAATAGTTTCGGATTTAATCAAATTTTTATATTTACTATATAATGAAGGTGATTTATATTATTAAGGTATATATATTATTAAAGGATTGTATAATATTTCACCAAGAAATTATTGTAGGGGAACATGGGGAAAGGCGGGGACGCTAAGCATTTATATCAATAAAAATGTAACATTACAATAAAAAAAATTACGTTTATTCTAAAATCTCTTTCATTAACATCCATAAAAGTCTTGGCATAAAAACAATTAACTTATCTTACACCAAAAAACAAAAAAAACACAATAGTCTTTACAAAGGAAAAATCCCATCTTACCCCGGGCACGGAGCAAGATCGGACAGCCCTCGGGGTAAGATGGGGGTAACGAGTTTATTTACAAACATCGCATATATGGCAGATATCTAAACAGTCATCTTCTTCTACTTGAAAGAACTCGTCCATTATCTCAAAGAGACCTACGTAACTAGAGAAAAAATAAAAACTCTAAGTCTCAGTCTCAAAATATCTTTTTAATTAATCAGGTAATATGTTTCGCTAATAAAGCATCATCGGACTTACAATAAACAGAAAAACACACGTAACTACAATAAAACCTTACACTAAAACAAAATCAAATATTAAAAATTAGTTAAAATTACCTTATTAAATTACCTTAAGCTAGATGACCTGCTAAGTACTGACAAATAAAATTTAAACCTGAGAATACCCACATATTTTGTAATAAAAACAATAACACGGCACAAAAATTCAACAAAAAATATAAAAAGAGAAAAAACGTGACAGGTGTAGTATTTGAACCCACGCTCTAAAGTTGATCTCGGTGAAACACCAGACCGTTAACCACTCGGCCAGCCTTGAATATTACAGTCAAAGGTATATCGTGTATCGTGAGGAGAAACAAGAGGTTAGATAAGATTATTAAAGATAAGTCCTGGCTCAAAGGTGAAAACATCATTAACGCATGTCAAATTTGGACTCTTTTTGGCTTTGGTGATTACCATTTTCTCTAAGTGATCCAACTTTCTACTCTTAGGGCACTCATGAACAATGGAAACATTTTCAGGGACGGAAAAACTATGACCCGTTGATAATAAATGGTTAGCAAATGCTGACTTAGTTTCTGTGGCGTTGGTGTCCCTGAACTTATTAACGAGGCTTAGGTGTTCCTGTACCCTTGTGGATACTCTCCTTCCTGATTGTCCTACATAAACAGCAGGGCAATCCTTACAATTAAGACAATATACACCCGATTTAGATAGAGGATCACTTTTATCCAACGTCTTTACTAGGTTCTTTCTTAGCGAGTTAGTCGTTTTGAAGGCTATGGAAAAGCTGAAAGGCTTAAAAAATTTTGCAAGTTGTTGAGAAATGCCGCCTAAATAACTAAGGCATCTAAAATTATTATTGTTGGTGATGTTGTTCGGTGGGTGGACGATGTGTTAGGATAGTTTATATTTATTATAGAATTTGTAATATAATTTGTTTAAGCTGTAAAGTGAGAAATTATTGTTTACAGCAATTATTTTTATAATATTATGTTCTTTTTGAAAAGCGTCTTTGGACAGAGGTAATTTAAATAAACGGTAGAACATTGAATTAAAGGCTGCATATTTGTGTTAATAAGGGGAATTGGAGTTAAATTGGACTATATTATCTGTTGCAGAAGGTTTGCGATATACTTCAAAAGAAATACTGGTATAAAAGAAGATCTAAAAAGGGTAATTTTCCGTTTGTCTCTCTTTCCAGCGTAAAAGAGATCTGATTATGAAGGAAGTTAATAAATGACAAGAAATCCAATAAATCATTCTCGTCACCAACCCGCAACACGCACACATCGTCCACGTACTTTTTATAAGCTCTCAAAAAGCCCGCAAAATGACTTTTTCATGATTTTCTCCTCCAAGTGACTCATGAAGACCTCGCTCAAAAATGGTGAAAGACAAGAACCCATGGCGAGACCCAATTTTTGCCTAAAGAATTGATCATTAAATTTGAAGAAATTTTATTCCAAAACTAATAAAAGGTGGATAAGATTATCTACCACCAGTTTTGGCAAAGTACTATTATTGTTTAGCAGGATCTCAACCAATGTTAAACAATCTGACGAGGGTATGCTAGGGAACAAGTTCTTTACATCTAAGGAAAGCAAAATGCCATTATTTGAAACATCTATTTGCTTTAGATAATTGGCAAATGCAATTGAGTTTTTAATGGAGAATCCGTTCCGAAAACCAGTTACTTTTCTTAAAGTATTGTTAAGCCAAGAGGATAATTTGTAGCAAGGAGTGTTTACGAAGGAAACTACTGGTCTTATCGGGTTCCCCTCTTTATGAATCTTAGGTAAGCCATAGAGCACAGGAGTACTTGGGTTTATAGGGTATAGGTTAGATTTAGTGGTGTTAAAGTATTCCAGAGTTATAAGACATCGATCTAGAGAATTCTTAAGTTTTGAGAAAAAACTAATCGTTGGATCCCTAGTAATAGCCACGAAGTCGTCAGTCAATAGAAATTTCGTCACTTTAGCCACATAGTCGAGTCTATCATGACTACCAAACAAGAGCCTTTGTCTGCTCTGGAAATTAGAAGATCATGTGTTTCAATTTTGTTTTTAACAGAATTAAGGTGTTGTTTGTTGTAACTATTAAGGACAGAGTCTCTCAGAGTTAAGAAAATTAATTATTTTTGATCGTAAAATGTTTTTGTTAGGAATACTAACAGACTGAATGTGCTCTCAGCCTCCACTGCCAGGACCTCTCTAGTGTGTCGATTTATTTGTTGCGAAAAATTAAATTTTAAATTTAAATTTAAGATATTTTCCTCCTCGGGCCTACGGTATGTAGCCTACGGTATGTAGTGGCACCAAAATCTTCTACATCTTCTCTCAATTTAGAATCCAAGGATAGAAACTCCGCAAAGGACAACGTTAACGTTAATGTAAAATATAAGTACTTGAGTTTAGAGTTGACTTTGTTAAGTGTTTTGTAATGTTGTTTTATTTCCTCCTTAATCTATATCCGTCTTCCCATGTTTAAAGCTCATTGTGAAGATGGAGTGTGTGAGCCCCATCTGATGTTAACGAACTTCGGCGTTAAACCTGATTTTAGGCAACTTTGTAGGAACCAAATTTCTTTTTCATCTTCTTCTACTCCGGCGCAAGAATTGTGGGACCACTTTTGACATATTTGACAAGCTGTCCATCCTTCAGTGAACCCCACATACCTATGACCACAGTATAAACATTCGGTGTCGTCTTCGGCTGTATTCTCTGAAGCACCATTTGTTCCCTTAGTTTTATTTTTGACCTGTATTTTCTTTTTAACCACTTTTTGCTTTTTTTTTCTTCGGAACTAGAAGTTTTTAGATCTTTAAGTTCTCTTTTATACGGCGTTGACGTAAGGATGGCCGTCTTGCCTCTACGGCAATTATTTTATCTGGCTTTTATTTCTACAGTAGGAACAGGCATTATCTGAGCTGGAGTACAGTTTTCAAAGCTGGTACTTAAGTCACATTTTCTGTAAAATTTGAGCAAACTCTTTTAGGTGGCGACCCACTTGCCTCTGGGGTTTTATGTAACGGACTATGAGATAATGTGGCAAGCTTACTCAGAGGGCAATTATCTTCATCATCTGAGCTTTGGTAGCCGGGAGATGTGAGATGATGATCTGTATGGGCCTGATAGCTGGTAGATGGCTGAACATCATCACTAAAACCTATGGTTGAGTGATTACTAGGAATAGCAACCGAAATTACATTCTTAGTTAAGTTTGGCTGATTTTTTTCATGGATGATAGAGGGAAGACCATATGTATCCGACGGATTGGCCTCCTTTTTCCGAACACCCTGTATAACGATTTTTATTTAAAATAATAATAGTCATTTGTTGAATTTGTAAAGATTTTCATTAAAAAAATAATATATATATATACAAAAATTGTGATCAAGAATAAAAAGAGACTATAAAATGTCCAGAAAGAGAAACATAATTTGAATTGCACTTTGAAGGATCTTATGCTAATCGTACCCACTTGAAACAATGTAAAGTAGGTGATAGCATTTGAAGTTATGCTGTAGCAGCACATCAATTCTACTGCCATCTGTGAGTAAGCTTATGCCAGCTTACCAGCAAGAAGTAAAAGCCGCCTTGACTCAGTTGGCACTGCATCGCTAAAAGAGAAATGAAAATATTAGCTTGATAGGGTTTAAGGGACTTGACAAGCATAGCTAAGAGGGCCAGTCCGTAAAGGAAGAGTCATTAGAAGCAAGTTTCTTTTTCTAGGCATTTTTTGCTAAAAATGTAACTCAAATAGCACAGAATGTAAAATCACCTCAGGATACTCCAGACCGCATAGCGAGAAACTAGATAGATTACATCACGGAATAAAAATACCAAAACTCTATAACATTAGTCAAGATACACTCAGAAGCCGAGATTAAGTCATACCACAACTTACTTCTTGACATGATAAAACTTAAAATAGGCGGAAGGACTATATAAGACTAAACAAGTTGCATGGGTGCTTGATGCTCGAGGAAACTTCGAGGATAATCAAAGTATCATAAAGAAAAGATGCTCGGATGAAATATGTAACGTAATCTGTATAACAGGACCTTTGATTACAACCGACGAGGTAGGAACTACTATAAGAGGAAACAAAGATAGAAGCTACCTTTAATCATTTTTCTATTTCACCCTACAATCTCCTTTCAATGAATCCGGTTAGTCCACTTCTTTATTGTCTACCTAGAGTACAATTTGCGTTACTATGTTCAGTAATCTTTTGTCATCTCTGTTATTATTTGTGGCAGTACCAGACCAATAACTTGTTTTAAATACTAACACCTGCACTATCCCCTTTTTTGCTCGAGATGAAAGAAGTATTTTGTCAGGTACTAATAAACAAAAATAGTACAAGCACAAAATTGATAAGAGTTTCACAATTTATGCTTCAATAGTAATAAAAATGTGCCTAAAAATGCAATTTTAGTTTAATAAAAAAAAATTTAATAAACCAATAACTACCAAATTGAATGTACATAGCTTTGTAGGGGACCATTAAAAAGTATTTTTTATACTCCCGTACATAAACATTTTGCATTATCGCCAGGATTCATGAATCTCAACACTAGTCGTGTATTCGTCGTTAAGGCGAAACTTAATAATTTTAGCTAGAAATTCTTTTTCTTTAGCGATATTTAGATTTTCGAATATGTGTTTCTTATTATGATTATGAATCAACATGTGCTTCTTTTTCTAAATAGTATAATGCAGACAGCCAGATACTCTTGTTGCTTTATTTACTTCTGTTTTCTCCTTCTCATATGTATTTTAGCTGCTTGAAGCCATTATGCCCAGGTATTCAAAACTAATCACTTGTTCGATTGATTGGTTGTTTAGTGCCATTTTGCATAGTATCGGCTATTTGTTAATTGTCAGATATTTGCTTTTCGGCATCTAGCTATATTTCTTTGTGGCCTGATTTTGCTCGCATAGCATTCTCTGCAGTCTTATGTTATGAGAACCGTATCATTTCCATAGTGTAATATTTTGAATACGGTTTTTCTTATTCCGTAACCTTATCTAGTTTATGATGCGGTCCAGCTCGAAGACTCAAAATCACAGTCTTTCTTCTCTTAGTTAATACCTATCGATATCTGTACTGCTTCTGTGGTTGAGGTGCCTGTGTGTATTCTTGTAGTGTTGTTGGTATTGAGTTATTTTATTACCTGGATTATATTGTTGTCGGCCCCTAGTTCTTGCAGGCTTTTTAGCATATCCTTTAGCACTCTATCAAATGCTTGACTTAGGTCAAAAGGACAAAGGAACGCAATTTTCTGAATTTTATGGACTCGATGATTTGTACCAATATGAATATAGAGTAGATTGTTGATCTATTCTGCCTAAAGCCTTATTTTTCTTCGTTAAGTAGGCTTATACCTCGATAGTTCCTTGGGCCTTTCTTTTCCTCCTTTTAGTAGCTAAGGATTGTAAAGCTTAATTTTCTTTCCTGGTTCTTCTCTGAGATAAATACATCCTATTACATAATCAAGCTGTAAATGTATGATAGTTTTGTTATTAACCAATAACTTATTGCTTTACCTGATGATTTCCTCTTCTTCAGTTTGTTGAGGTAGTTTGTCCATTCCTCAGTGGTAATATTGACTGCGAATTATTCGTTAACTGGTTTTGTTCTACGATCTAATGAGGTTCCATTATGCTCCTCTGTTCTCCGTACCGGTCATGTTGCATGTCGGTAGAGAACTTTTCCCAATATTAATTAGAATAAATATAGAATTGCTGCATTGAGAGGTTTTTGAATGCACTGCGAAGCCGACTTAATTGAATTTGACCTATTATAATTTGTAACGCGTGCATGCGTCAATGATGACTTCGACAGGTGCGCGTTTCCCCTTCATATGGAAGTTTTATTGTGTCTGTGCTTCGAACCAACAAGCATCTCCAAAAAACGTGAGTAGCAGTATGTAAAAGAATCTGGCCGACTCTGAATTAGCAATGAAACACCAACAGGTAAGTCGTTATTGTCGCCGTAAATTGGATAAATATATAATTTCTAATATTTACCTGGTCCTTCAAAAGCTTGCTACACTAGCAATTCTAAACGAACCATTTATGTTTTTTAACGTTTTATCAGTCTTTTTTGATTTGTTTTTTGTTTTAGCATTGACTCTGTTTCTTACCGCCACGTATTGCTGACGTTGTTTTCCTGTTTTGTTACAAAAGTACATGATACAGGCTGCTCTTTTCTCTGCAGCGAAGCTTTTTATTTCTAGAGTTATTCATAGTTTGTTGAATTTTGCGTTCACGTTAATCTTTCTTTTGCCAATCGCTTCTTCTGCCTTTGTATGGTGTTAATTGTGATTTTGGATCGAGCCGCATTGATTGTATTCGCAGCTGATATTGGATTTACTGTTTTTTTCCTTAAATTGTGATTTGTGTAAGTCTCTAATAAAGATTCTATTTTGAATTTATTACGGATTACTGGTAGTTTTTTATGGATTTGTTACACTCCTAGTCTCATTTTACATAGCAAGAGTCTGTGCCCAACTTTCATGTTCGGGGAGGCAAGCAATCGTACATATCCAGGATCTACGTTGAGAGGATGTTTCTATTGGTTAAAATGTAATCGATAGTGGACTATTGATCTCTAGAGTTGAACGACGATATCTTATGTTGAATCTTGTGGGAATAAAACGTGTCATTTATTTGTCGTTCTAATTGACAGCAAGTTCCTAGAAGGTGTTCACTATTTTCATTTGATGCGTCTTCACTGAATCTTTGCGTAATCCTGTCGGTGACCTGGTTATAGAACTCGATCTTGGATTTTCTAATGTCAAATGCGTATAAAATTACAATATTAATTTGTTTCTTTTGATTTTCGAATGTTATATGTATTAGTCATTTATGTAAGCTATGTTTGTTACGTGTTTTTCATATTTCTCGTATATTAGAAGTCTCACATCAGATTTGGCTCTATCGGTTCTTTCTTTTCCTCTATAGACAATTACTTAATTGTTGCGTTTTGTTGTTCTGTTACCCTTCTTTCTTACTTTACATATTGCACATATATATAATCGGATTTTCACAGGAGAGTACTGAAGCTCAAAAGGGAGTCTGGCCGCTTTATTAGTACTAAAATGTGTAGTAATATATTTTAAAGTTTAATAGATACGCATTGAAGAATTTTAATTATTTAATTAAAATCAACAAGAATAATTTAATATGATAAATGTGATGATCAAGAACAAATACAATATATATGTTGAAAAGAATTTTTTTCCTCTATATATAAAACGGGTTTTTTTCTTGACCCCTAAACGATTTTGATATGTATATTATACTTATAAATAAATTAATAAAATGTATGTACCTATTTTTTTAATTAAATAAAAGTATAGTAATAACAAATTAAAGAAGAATCCTTAAAAATTTATCATTTTTTTATTGAGATTCAATGACCAATAAGTGTACACCATTTAAATAACTTAGCAGACTCGAAGTCCAAAGAGGAAAATTGATTTTGGTCGTAAAAATAGGGTTTACGATTTAATTCCAATATGTTTTCTAGGTTGACATTTTATAGGGCCATAAACTTGTTTAGTATGAAGATAGAGAAAAGTTTATTTTCTCATATTGAAGCAAATAATACTCATATATAAAGGTGTTGCTTGATTTAATACTTTAGAAAATAATCTAGGACAGTATTACATTCTAGCTCATTGACATATAAAATTAATTATATAGATCTAAGAATAACCTTTGTGCTACCAAGGGGATACATGCTGTACCCCATACGTAAATAATTACTTATATTTGAAAGATTAATTCTTCAAATGTATTGTCCTTTTATCATTGCCATTAACAATACCTTAGTCAACTAACAAAATCATAATCGGTTAATTACAATTAATATTTTTTAAATTATAATCAATTTTGTTGGCTGGGGTACAATTTGTACCCCGCTTGTGGCTTGAAATCTTCGGTTCGCAACATATACATATACAACATATTCATGCACAATTCTCGAAAAAATAATCACGCGTTTGTAACCTTGAACTGTGCGCCGCGCCGTAACTGAAACACATGTTTATTGAATTGACGAAACAGTGGGCTGCCAAGGCAGTTGTGCATATAGGTCTCCTGATGGACCCGTCATGCCCCACCGGGGGTTACCAGAGCCCAACGGCCTTAGAGAAACCGATGTTGAATACAATGTTTATTGTTTCTCTTACCCTAGCAGTGTTTGTACGATAATAGCAGTGTGTGTTTGGTTTAGATTTGTTTACATTTGTGCGTAGAAATGACCAAACGTAAATTTGATTTGGATTCGGAAGTAGACAGACAGTTAGTATTAGATTATTTTGATGAACTGGATAGCGACGACTTTGACAAGAATTCAGATAATAATATGTCGGTGGCTTCCGAAGCAAATGATTATGTCGAATATATTCAGGTTGTTGATGATTTTCTTCCCATTGATAAGGTACCAATATTTCTAATTTAGTGATATGAATTTATAAATATTTGTTACATTATTTTGCAGAATAACCAAAGTTCCGCAGAGAGTGACAGTGACGATGAACCTTTAGCAAATTTACGTGCTAAATATTTGAGCAATCCGTCATATATATCCAAAAATAAAACTGTCTAGAATCACCCGCCAGTTGGACGCCGACCTAAGCAGAATAATGTGAGAATTCCTAGTGGCCTAACGGCCGCTTCAAAAAACATTTCTGATTTAGCCAGTTGTTTCAAACTTTTTATTTGTGAAGCCATGGTTGACAAAATAGTACAGTTTACCAACCAGAAGGCTCTAAGTATGTACAAAACAACAATACCAGCTACAATATCCAGAGAGGTTCAATCTTTGAAAATTAGTTCTGATAGGGAGGCCATTGCTGCCTCTAAGTCTCTTGCAACAGAATTATTAGAGGTTGATTTTGTCATAGATAATAATTCAGTGGCGAATAAAGCAGCAAATAATATGGTTCCGTTGACTTCACCAATAGTGCGGCTATCAAGAGACTCAGATGCGACTGATGGTCGCTATTTATTGGCCAGACTGAGAGACCCTTTCATCTTAAAACCTCTTAGGCTATTCCTTGCCTATCTGCATGATCAACCCTCCAGTGTGTGTTTTGAAGGACATACCAACACCAGCATCCGATTGGCACTTGCATCAGAGGGACTTTCTGGTGACGTGGACTCTTTGCGGAGGCTCTACTTTCGCTACCATGATGCCTATGGTATTGGTCCAACTGAAGTTAAAGCAGATCTGTCAGCCTTTAGGTCCTTCTTCTCATCAGAAAAGCTGCTACGCCTTCAAAAAATCAGAGAGTGTCATAGCAATTATTATTCTGGTGGATCTCCCGCCAGGAATAAAAATTTTTAAATGACTTGACGCGAACAGAGGATCAAGCACCCTCTGAAATACTGGACAATGGCAAGCTTAGTATTTTCTAGCTAAATATTCAGTCCTTAAGACATAAAACTAATGATTTATTTCTTTTACTAAAAGAGCTTCATTTTCCAGAAATCGTTGCCATAACTGAACATTGGTTGCATGTTGGTGAGCCTGTGATGGTGGATAATTACACTACAGTTGCCAGATTTGATAGAACAAATCTAACTCATAGAGGTACTGTGATATTATCTACTAGCAACAACTTTTCAATGGTAACCAGGTTCGATAATTTTGTTTCTGAAAAAATATTTGAATTTTCCATTGTCTACAATAATAATTTTGATCTTTACGTTGTTTGTATTTACAGAACACCTGGTGCTGACGTAAATGTTTTTTTTCAAAAATTACTAAGCTTGCTTGAGTCTCTGCCGTTAAAAAGCAAACTCATTGTGGCGACCTAAACATTGATTTTTCCAGTGTGTGTGCTGCTGAAGAATCTCTCCAGTCCATTTTCGACTTTTTTGGCTTAATCATGCACATTAAATCACCTACCAGCATAACTAAAACCAGCTACTAGATAGATTATGTCGTATCTTCCTTTGAGCCAGATTTCGTCGATTGTACTGTCTTAAGCCCAGGTTTCTCAGACCATGAAGCAATGTTAACAAAGTTTTCCATAACTAAATCTAAAAGTAAAAATGTTCCACGCAAATTAGACCGTATTTTCTCGGATAAAAATTTTTTACATTTTAGGCACCTTTGTCAATCAACTGACTGGAATATTCTCTCTGACGACGTTGATTCAGAATTCTCTAGATTTGTAAAAATTCTATCTAGTCTTTCTCACAAGTCCTTTCCTTTGAGACCTCTTAAAAAGAAGCAACATAATCCCTGGTCTACCCAAGGCTTGCGTACATCTGCTAAGAACATGCGCTTATTATCTCATCTTAAGAAATTTTCAGACAGCGCTTTTTTTCATGAGTATGTAAGACTTTACAAAAAGATTTATCAGAGAACTTTAAAAGCCGCCAAGGATATTTACTATAATAGGAGACTGGCTAAATCTAAAAATGTGGCTAAGGAAACATGGTCGATTGTTAATGCTTTGAGAAATAAGCCTTCTTTGTCGAATACTATCTCCACTTCATGTGAGAACCTTAATGATTATTTTGTAAATGTGGCAAATAATTTAATGAGTACCATAACTCCTTCCCATGATCCACTTTCATATCTTCCCATTGCAAATGAGAATTTCCACAGCTTCTTCTTTACGCCCGTAGTGTTACCAGAGCTTTGCAGTTCAATTAGGGAAATCAAAAACAAAGGCTCTTCTGGAATTGATGGACTTACTCTCAAAATGTTTTCAAATCTGCCCGAATGTACATATGTCATCTTATTACTCTAATTAATCAGTCTTTTCAAAAAGGTGTTTTTCCTAACTGCCTTAAGTTGGCGATAATAGTTCCACTACATAAAGGAGGAGACAAAGATCAGTCTTCCAACTATCGCCCTATTGCTCTTCTTCCCACACTTTCAAAAATTATTGAAAGATTGGTTAAAAAAAGACTTCAATCATTTTTATTAAAATATAAAATACTTACTTCCCATCAATTTGGATTTTTAAATAACAAATGCACAAATGATGCTATGTTTTTTCTTTTTAATAATGTATACTCTAGCTTAAACAACCAACACCCTACAGCAACAATTTTCTGTGATTTTTCTAAAGCCTTTGATTGTGTTAATCATGACATCTTATTAAAAAAGTTGCAATATTACGGGTTCAGAGGAGCGCCTTTTGAATGGTTTAAGTCGTATCTCAGTAACAGAAGTCAAGCTGTGAGAATTGATTCGACTATGTCTTCTTGCAAGCCAATACAAAGTGGAGTGCCTCAAGGCTTGCTGCTTCCGTACTTGGCCCTATTTTGTTTCTTATCTTCATCAATGACATTGCTAATCTAAATATTAACGGTAAAGTCTATCTATTTGCTGATGATACTAGCTTTACCTGGAGTAATCCGGATATTTCTACACTTCGTAGAACCGTATCAAGTGATTTAACTACTATCAAATCATGGTGCGACTCTACTCTCCTTTGTCTCAACATTTTCAAAACTAAAATATTGTCCTATAAAAATACCTTGCAATCTTTTGTACTTGGTAATGCAACAATTGACGAAGTTGATTCTGTAAAGTTTTTAGGGCTAACTGTTGACAACTCGTTAAAATGGGACACACATATTGACTTTTTATCAAGAAACTTAAGTTCCGCTTGTTTTGCGGTAAGATCAATTTCTAAGGAGCTTAGCCTGTCTACTTCTAGAACAGTTTATTTTGCCCTTTTTGAATCGCACCTTCGATACGCCCTTCGATTCTGGGATACATGTAGTGCAACTCAATTTGACCGTATTTTTAGACTACAAAAGAGAGCTTTACGTTATACACTGAGACTTAAATACAGAAGTCATTGCCAGCATTTCTTCAAAAAATTTCAAATATTAACTTTTCCATCTTTATTCATATTTGAGTCCCTTTGTCTAATACGCAAACACGGTTCAGCATCTGATAGGCCTTTCCATAGTTATCTACTTAGAAACACGGAACATGATCTATACCTGCCTACCCCACATTCAGAGTTGGTCAAAAGTTCCATATTATATAATGCAAAAAAAATGCACAATCATCTGCCATTGGAAATTAAATCCATCACATCTTTTTTTGCATTTCGTAAAGCATTAAAAGCATTCTTACTGGAGAGAGCTTTTTACACAGTTAACGATTTTTTTTTTGTAATCATTGATTTAAAATTTCGCACTAGCTGATTATGTATTTTTACTATCTGTACATGTTTAGGTATACTGCTTTGTGTAGCTATTTTAGGATTTTTTATAATTTTTTATTTTTTTAAACATTTTTTACATTTTTTTTTAACGTAGAGAGATTTTTTAATTATCTTTTTTTTGACATTGTATACATTAAATTGTATATTTTATAATAATATTTTTGACTACTTACAATTTTTAAATTGTATTAATCTGTATATATTGTAGATAATCTATTCTATTTATTTATTTTTTTTTTTTAATTTTGTTTTGTTTTTCTTTTTTTTAATTGTGTTTTGTATTTTTGTGTCTTTTTTGTTTTACAGCTTTCTCTACAAATTGTAACAATTTCTTGACAATAAAGCATTGATTGATTGACAAGAAACGAAAAATTTCCTAATAAACCAAAAAAAGAATGGACACCGTAGATACCACCGAGATGTATGCTGTCATAGGTCTGCTGGTGCGCTAAAAGCTAATAAGGAACCAATCAAGTTCTTGTGGTGTAAGAATCCTTTATATTGTAGACCAATATTTACCGCTACGATGTCACGCACTAGATTCAGTGAGATCCTTTCTTACATGAGGTTTGACGGTAAAAGGGTTGTCCTTGACTTGGTACAGGGTATTCAGCGAGGTTCTGAAATTACCACGGACAATTTTTTTACTAGTCTTCCGCTTGCTAAGAAACTATATTAATGCGGTATAACACTTTGCGGAACATTAAGGAAAAACAAAGCCGATATTCCTCCCGCCCTATTGCCCAATCGCAGCCGAGTAGAGAAAAGTTCTGTATTTGCATTCTCCTCATTTATTACTCTTTCCTCTTATCTGAACAAAAGTAATAATGCCGTAATTTTATTGAGCACCGAACATCATGATAAGGCCATAAGTGGAATAGAGAATGACTTCAAACCAGACATGATACTCCATTATAATAATACAAAAGGGGCCGTAGATACTATGGACAAATTGGTCAATCAGTACAGTGTAAAAAGAAATACAAAAAGGTATCCATTTGTATTTTTCCGAAATATTATTGATATAGCTGGCGTAAATTCATATGCACTATGGAAAAAAAAGTTTCTAGACTGGAAAAAAAAACAAATGGACAACAGGAGATTATTTTTACTTGACGTAGGACTTGCCCTCATAAAACCGCACGTAGCCAGAAGAATTACAAATCTAAACGGCTTCCCAAAAAGAGTTATATCTGCTATGAATCAAGTGCTACTTCAAGAAATCTTGCCTATGCCGTCAAATCCAGAAGGGCCATTTGGACGCTGCCATTATTGCCCGAGAAAGGATGACAAGTGCCGGCTTTATTGTGAAAAGTGCAAGAATTTTTTTTGTAAAAATCACGGCCATCAAAAAAAAACTAATTATTGTAACAGGTGCAATCAAAATGACAATTGAAATTGAATTATGTTATATTCATATTATTATGTTCAATAAAAATAACTTTATTTTGAATAAAATGCTTTATTTTGAATAAAATTTGATATTTCCTTATGCTTAGTAAGATTTTCCTATCCATACTTGAAAAAAAAATAAGAACATTCAAGGAGGTACAATATGTACCCCCTTGGTACTACTCGTTCGTTCAAAAGCTTGGTAGCACAAAGGATAATATCCACATATATTTTGTAGCTACTTATTGTAAGTTTGAGCCTTTAATCTTTACTCTACATTAATTTTCAAGATATCCTTCTAAGTTTCATAAAATATTAATTCAGTTGTACTAAAAGAAAGCCTATTAAACTGCATACCTAATTACCAATATTATTCAAATTAATTCCATTCGTAGCTCTTTCTTGGCTTCCAGCGTCCTTTAACTTTAATAAATTGGTAATTTATTATGTATTTAATATGCAGCAGGGAATAGATTTCAGTTGCCGTTGCTATAGGCCATTTTATTAAACTTAACTTTAAAAATTTATAAAACTATTAAAAGATTTTAAAAGAGGCATATTTAATGTCCATTTATGTTATGCATAAAATAAGCCGTAAACCTTGTCAGAGGAATATTTTTACAGCAGGAAATAAATATTTCAATATTCATAAAATGGCAAATAGTTTCGGATACAAGGAAATTTATATATTGATTATATAATGAAGGTGATTTATATTATTTCGCTATATATATTACTAAGGGATCGTATAATATTTCACTAAGCAATTTTATATATACCTGTAATTTATAAAATCCATTTAGGCTGCAAAGGTATACATAATTTTAATCCATGCTTATTACATAAAGATAAATATTTAATTTTCATTTTATATAAAGATTTTTATTTAAAAAAATATAAATTGTCATTTGGTTAATTTGTAAAGCAATTTTCATTAAAAAACTTATATATATATAATTTTTAATATATATACATATATATTTTTATATATATATATATATAAAAATATATATACAAAATATGTGATCAAGAATGGAAAGAGACTATAGAATGTCCAGAAAGAGAAACTTACTTTGAGTTCAGCTAGGCGCTTCGGCTTTCTTACATTTTTTTATAGGGTTAACTATGACACTTTAAAGGATGTTATGCTAATAGCACCCACTCAAAACAAATTAAAGTAGGAAATAGCATTTGAAGTTATGCTGTAGCGGTACATCAATTCTGCTGCCATCTGTGAGTAAGCTTATGCTAGCTTCCCAGCATAAAATAAAAACCGCCTCAGTTTGCATTGCATCGCTGAAAGTGAACTGCTATTAGCAAAATAGTTCTTTCTAGGCATTTTATGCTATAAATATAACTCAAATAGCACAGAATGTGAAATCACCTCAGGATACTTCAGATTGCATAGTGAGAAACCAGATGATTACATTATGGTTAATAAAAGATTCCCAGAACTCTATGACATCAGTCAAGATATACCCAGGAGCCGCGATAAGTCAAACCACAACTTATTCTTTGACACGATAAAACTAGGCGGCTATATAAATGTATATAGAATATAATATCTATATATTGATAGAATAGGCGGCAGGACTATATAAAACTAAACAAGTTGCATGGGCGCTTGCATGATGCTTGAGGAAACTTAATAATAGAAGTAGAATAAAGAAAAGATGCCCGG